>NC_140490.1:29759921-29985946 GCF_964271855.1 Acomys minous | reverse complement strand
CATCCCCCACTGCTGTCATCATCCCCCACTGCCCTCATCATCCCCCACTGCTGTCATCATCCCCCACTGCCCCCATCATCCCCCACTGCTGTCATCATCCCCCACTGCCCCCACCATCCCCCACTGCCCCCATCATCCCCCACTGCTGTCATCATCCCCCACTGCCCTCATCATCCCCCACTGCCCCCATCATCCCCCACTGCCCCATCATCCCCCACTGCCCCATCATCCCCCACTGCCCCCATCATCCCCCACTGCCCTCATCATCCCCCACTGCCCCCATCATCCCCCACTGCCCCCATCATCCTCCACTGCCCCCATCATCCCCCACTGCCCCATCATCCCCCACTGCCCCCATCATCCCCCACTGCCCCCATCATCCCCCACTGCCCCCATCATCCCCCACTGCCCCCATCATCCCCCACTGCCCCCATCATCACCCACTGCCCCCATCATCCCCCACTGCCCCCATCATCCCCCACTGCCCCCATCATCCTCCACTGCCCCCATCATCCCCCACTGCCCCCATCATCACCCACTGCCCCCATCATCCCCCACTGCTGTCATCATCCCCCACTGCCCCATCATCCCCCACTGCTGTCATCATCCCCCACTGCCCCCACCATCCCCCACTGCCCCATCATCCCCCACTGCTGTCATCATCCCCCACTGCCCCATCATCCCCCACTGCTGTCATCATCCCCCACTGCCCTCATCATCCCCCACTGCTGTCATCATCCCCACTGCCCCCATCATCCCCCACTGCTGTCATCATCCCCCACTGCCCCCACCATCCCCCACTGCCCCCATCATCCCCCACTGCTGTCATCATCCCCCACTGCCCTCATCATCCCCCACTGCCCCCATCATCCCCCACTGCCCCATCATCCCCCACTGCCCCATCATCCCCCACTGCCCCCATCATCCCCCACTGCCCTCATCATCCCCCACTGCCCCCATCATCCCCCACTGCCCCCATCATCCTCCACTGCCCCCATCATCCCCCACTGCCCCATCATCACCCACTGCCCCCATCATCCCCCACTGCCCCCATCATCCCCCACTGCCCCCATCATCCCCCACTGCCCCCATCATCCCCCACTGCCCCCATCATCACCCACTGCCCCCATCATCCCCCACTGCCCCCATCATCCCCCACTGCCCCCATCATCCTCCACTGCCCCCATCATCCCCCACTGCCCCCATCATCACCCACTGCCCCCCATCATCCCCCACTGCTGTCATCATCCCCCACTGCCCCATCATCCCCCACTGCTGTCATCATCCCCCACTGCCCCCACCATCCCCCACTGCCCCATCATCCCCCACTGCTGTCATCATCCCCCACTGCCCCCATCATCCCCCACTGCCCCCATCATCCCCCACTGCCCTCATCATCCCCCACTGCCCCATCATCCCCCACTGCCCCCATCATCCTCCACTGCCCCCATCATCCCCACTGCCCCATCATCCCCCACTGCCCCCATCATCACCCACTGCCCCCATCATCCCCCACTGCCCCCATCATCCCCCACTGCCCCCATCATCCTCCACTGCCCCCATCATCCCCCACTGCCCCCATCATCACCCACTGCCCCCATCATCCCCCACTGCTGTCATCATCCCCCACTGCCCCATCATCCCCCACTGCTGTCATCATCCCCCACAGCCCCCACCATCCCCCACTGCCCCATCATCCCCCACTGCTGTCATCATCCCCCACTTCCCCCACCATCCCCCACTGCCCCCATCATCCCCCACTGCTGTCATCATCCCCCACTGCCCCATCATCCCCCACTGCCCTCATCATCCCCCACTGCCCTCATCATCCCCCACTGCCCCCATCATCCGCCACTGCCCTCATCATCCCCCACTGCCCCATCATCCCCCACTGCCCCCATCATCCCCCACTGCCCCCATCATCCCCCACTGCCCCCATCATCCCCCACTGCCCCATCATCCCCCACTGCTGTCATCATCCCCCACTGCCCCCATCATCCCCCACTGCCCCCATCATCCCCCACTGCCCCATCATCCCCCACTGCTGTCATCATCCCCCACTGCCCTCATCATCCCCCACTGCCCCCATCATCCCCCACTGCCCCCATCATCACCCACTGCCCCCATCATCCCCCACTGCCCCCATCATCCCCCACTGCCCCCATCATCCTCCACTGCCCCCATCATCCCCCACTGCCCCATCATCCCCCACTGCCCCCATCATCCCCCACTGCCCCCATCATCCCCCACTGCCCCCATCATCCCCCACTGCCCCCATCATCCCCCACTGCCCCCATCATCCCCCACTGCCCCCATCATCCTCCACTGCCCCCATCATCCCCCACTGCCCCCATCATCACCCACTGCACCCATCATCCCCCACTGCTGTCATCATCCCCCACTGCCCCATCATCCCCCACTGCTGTCATCATCCCCCACTGCCCCCACCATCCCCCACTGCCCCATCATCCCCCACTGCTGTCATCATCCCCCACTGCCCCCACCATCCCCCACTGCCCCCATCATCCCCCACTGCTGTCATCATCCCCCACTGCCCCATCATCCCCCACTGCTGTCATCATCCCCCACTGCCCCCATCATCCCCCACTGCCCCATCATCCCCCACTGCCCCCACCATCCCCCACTGCCCCATCATCCCCCACTGCTGTCATCATCCCCCACTGCCCCCACCATCCCCCACTGCCCCCATCATCCCCCACTGCCCCATCATCCCCCACTGCTGTCATCATCCCCCACTGCCCCCATCATCCCCCACTGCCCCATCATCCCCCACTGCCCCCATCATCCCCCACTGCCCTCATCATCCCCCACTGCCCTCATCATCCCCCACTGCCCCCATCATCCCCCACTGCCCTCATCATCCCCCACTGCCCCATCATCTCCCACTGCCCCCATCATCCCCCACTGCCCCCATCATCCCCCACTGCCCCCATCATCCCCCACTGCCCCATCATCCCCCACTGCTGTCATCATCCCCCACTGCCCTCATCATCCCCCACTGCCCTCATCATCCCCCACTGCCCCCATCATCCCCCACTGCCCCCATCATCACCCACTGCCCCTATCATCCCCCACTGCCCCCATCATCCCCCACTGCCCCCATCATCCTCCACTGCCCCCATCATCCCCCACTGCCCCATCATCCCCCACTGCCCCCATCATCCCCCACTGCCCCCATCATCCCCCACTGCCCCCATCATCCCCCACTGCCCCCATCATCCCCCACTGCCCCCATCATCACCCACTGCCCCCATCATCCCCCACTGCCCCCATCATCCCCCACTGCCCCCATCATCCTCCACTGCCCCCATCATCCCCCACTGCCCCCATCATCACCCACTGCCCCCATCATCCCCCACTGCCCCCACCATCCCCCACTGCCCCATCATCCCCCACTGCTGTCATCATCCCCCACTGCCCCATCATCCCCCTCTGCTGTCATCATCCCCCACTGCCCTCATCATCCCCCACTGCTGTCATCATCCCCCACTGCCCCATCATCCCCCACTGCTGTCATCATCCACCACTGGCCTCATCATCCCCCACTGCTGTCATCATCCCCCACTGCCCCCATCATCCCCCACTGCTGTCATCATCCCCCACTGCCCCCACCATCCCCCACTGCCCCCATCATCCCCCACTGCTGTCATCATCCCCCACTGCCCTCATCATCCCCCACTGCCCCCATCATCCCCCACTGCCCCATCATCCCCCACTGCCCCATCATCCCCCACTGCCCCCATCATCCCCCACTGCCCTCATCATCCCCCACTGCCCCCATCATCCCCCACTGCCCCCATCATCCTCCACTGCCCCCATCATCCCCCACTGCCCCATCATCCCCACTGCCCCCATCATTCCCCACTGCCCCCATCATCCCCCACTGCCCCCATCATCCCCCACTGCCCCCATCATCCCCCACTGCCCCCATCATCACCCACTGCCCCCATCATCCCCCACTGCCCCCATCATCCCCCACTGCCCCCATCATCCTCCACTGCCCCCATCATCCCCCACTGCCCCCATCATCACCCACTGCCCCCATCATCCCCCACTGTCCCCACTGCTCATCATCCCCCACTGCCCCATCATCCCCCACTGCTGTCATCATCCCCCACTGCCCCCACCATCCCCCACTGCCCCATCATCCCCCACTGCTGTCATCATCCCCCACTGCCCCCACCATCCCCCACTGCCCCCATCATCCCCCACTGCTGTCATCATCCCCCACTGCCCCATCATCCCCCACTGCTGTCATCATCCCCCACTGCCCCCATCATCCCCCACTGCCCCATCATCCCCCACTGCCCCCACCATCCCCCACTGCCCCATCATCCCCCACTGCTGTCATCATCCCCCACTGCCCCCACCATCCCCCACTGCCCCCATCATCCCCCATTGCCCCATCATCCCCCACTGCTGTCATCATCCCCCACTGCCCCCATCATCCCCCACTGCCCCATCATCCCCCACTGCCCCCATCATCCCCCACTGCCCTCATCATCCCCCACTGCCCTCATCATCCCCCACTGCCCCCATCATCCCCCACTGCCCTCATCATCCCCCACTGCCCCATCATCCCCCACTGCCCCCATCATCCCCCACTGCCCCCATCATCCCCCACTGCCCCCCATCATCCCCCACTGCCCCATCATCCCCCACTGCTGTCATCATCCCCCACTGCCCTCATCATCCCCCACTGCCCTCATCATCCCCCACTGCCCCCATCATCCCCCACTGCACCCATCATCACCCACTGCCCCCATCATCCCCCACTGCCCCCATCATCCCCCACTGCCCCCATCATCCTCCACTGCCCCCATCATCCCCCACTGCCCCATCATCCCCCACTGCCCCCATCATCCCCCACTGCCCCCATCATCCCCCACTGCCCCCATCATCCCCCACTGCCCCATCATCCCCCACTGCTGTCATCATCCCCCACTGCCCCCATCATCCCCCACTGCCCCATCATCCCCCACTGCTGTCATCATCCCCCACTGCCCCATCATCCCCCTCTGCTGTCATCATCCCCCACTGCCCTCATCATCCCCCACTGCTGTCATCATCCCCCACTGCCCCATCATCCCCCACTGCTGTCATCATCCCCCACTGCCCTCATCATCCCCCACTGCTGTCATCATCCCCACTGCCCCCATCATCCCCCACTGCTGTCATCATCCCCCACTGCCCTCATCATCCCCCACTGCTGTCAT
Source organism: Acomys minous (assembly GCF_964271855.1). NCBI lineage: Eukaryota > Metazoa > Chordata > Mammalia > Rodentia > Muridae > Acomys > Acomys minous. Next base: position 29,980,709 of record NC_140490.1, on the reverse strand, counting down.
CATCCCCCACTGCCCCATTATCCCCCACTGCTGTCATCATCCCCCACTGCCCCATCATCCCCCACTGCTGTCATCATCCCCCACTGCCCCCATCATCCCCCACTGCTGTCATCATCCCCCACTGCCCTCATCATCCCCCACTGCTGTCATCATCCCCCACTGCCCCCATCATCCCCCACTGCCCCATCATCCCCCACTGCTGTCATCATCCCCCACTGCCCCATCATCCCCCACTGCTGTCATCATTCCCCACTGCCCCATCATCCCCCACTGCTGTCATCATCCCCCACTGCCCTCATCATCCCCCACTGCTGTCATCATCCCCCACTGCTGTCATCATCCCCCACTGCTGTCATCATCCCCCACTGCTGTCATCATCCCCCACTGCCCCATCATCCCCCACTGCTGTCATCATCCCCCACTGCTGTCATCATCCCCCACTGCTGTCATCATCCCCCACTGCTGTCATCATCCCCCACTGCCCCATCATCCCCCACTGCTGTCATCATCCCCCACTGCCCCATCATCCCCCACTGCTGTCATCATCCCCCACTGCCCCATCATCCCCCACTGCTGTCATCATCCCCCACTGCCCTCATCATCCCCCACTGCTGTCATCATCCCCCACTGCCCCATCATCCCCCACTGCTGTCATCATCCCCCACTGCCCCATCATCCCCCACTGCTGTCATCATCCCCCACTGCCCTCATCATCCCCCACTGCCCCCATCATCCCCCACTGCCCCATCATCCCCCACTGCCCCATCATCCCCCACTGTTGTCATCATCCCCCACTGCCCTCATCATCCCCCACTGCCCCCATCATCCCCCACTGCCCCATCATCCCCCACTGCCCCATCATCCCCCACTGCTGTCATCATCCCCCACTGCCCTCATCATCCCCCACTGCTGTCATCATCCCCCACTGCCCCCATCATCCCCCACTGCCCCATCATCCCCCACTGCCCTCATCATCCCCCACTGCTGTCATCATCCCCCACTGCTGTCATCATCCCCCACTGCCCTCATCATCCCCCACTGCTGTCATCATCCCCCACTGCCCCATCATCCCCCATTGCTGTCATCATCCCCCACTGCCCCCATCATCCCCCACTGCCCCCATCATCCCCCACTGCCCCATCATCCCCCACTGCCCTCATCATCCCCCACTGCTGTCATCATCCCCCACTACCCCATCATCCCCCACTGCCCTCATCATCCCCCACTGCTGTCATCATCCCCCACTGCCCCATCATCCCCCACTGCCCCCATCATCCCCCACTGCCCCATCATCCCCCACTGCTGTCATCATCCCCCACTGCCCCCATCATCCCCCACTGCCCCCATCATCCCCCACTGCCCCCATCATCCCCCACTGCCCCCATCATCCCCCACTGCCCCATCATCCCCCACTGCTGTCATCATCCCCCACTGCCCCCACCATCCCCCACTGCCCCCATCATCCCCCACTGCCCCCATCATCCCCCACTGCTGTCATCATCCCCCACTGCCCCCACCATCCCCCACTGCCCCCATCATCCCCCACTGCTGTCATCATCCCCCACTGCCCCATCATCCCCCACTGCTGTCATCATCCCCCACTGCCCCCACCATCCCCCACTGCCCCATCATCCCCCACTGCTGTCATCATCCCCCACTGCCCCCACCATCCCCCACTGCCCCCATCATCCCCCACTGCTGTCATCATCCCCCACTGCCCCATCATCCCCCACTGCTGTCATCATCCCCCACTGCCCCCATCATCCCCCACTGCCCCATCATCCCCCACTGCCCCCACCATCCCCCACTGCCCCATCATCCCCCACTGCTGTCATCATCCCCCACTGCCCCCACCATCCCCCACTGCCCCCATCATCCCCCACTGCTGTCATCATCCCCCACTGCCCCCATCATCCCCCACTGCCCCATCATCCCCCACTGCCCCCATCATCCCCCACTGCCCCATCATCCCCCACTGCCCCCATCATCCCCCACTGCCCCATCATCCCCCACTGCCCCCATCATCCCCCACTGCCCCATCATCCCCCTCTGCCCCCATCATCCCCCACTGCCCCATCATCCCCCACTGCTGTCATCATCCCCCACTGCCCCCATCATCCCCCACTGCCCCCAACATCCCCCACTGCCCCATCATCCCCCACTGCTGTCATCATCCCCCACTGCCCTCATCATCCCCCACTGCCCCCATCATCCCCCACTGCCCCCATCATCACCCACTGCCCCCATCATCCCCCACTGCCCCCATCATCCCCCACTGCCCCCATCATCCTCCACTGCCCCCATCATCCCCCACTGCCCCATCATCCCCCACTGCCCCCATCATCCCCCACTGCCCCCATCATCCCCCACTGCCCCCATCATCCCCCACTGCCCCCATCATCCCCCACTGCCCCCATCATCACCAACTGCCCCCATCATCCCCCACTGCCCCCATCATCCCCCAACGCCCCCATCATCCTCCACTGCCCCCATCATCCCCCACTGCCCCCATCATCACCCACTGCACCCATCATCCCCCACTGCTGTCATCATCCCCCACTGCCCCATCATCCCCCACTGCTGTCATCATCCCCCACTGCCCCCACCATCCCCCACTGCCCCATCATCCCCCACTGCTGTCATCATCCCCCACTGCCCCCACCATCCCCCACTGCCCCCATCATCCCCCACTGCTGTCATCATCCCCCACTGCCCCATCATCCCCCACTGCTGTCATCATCCCCCACTGCCCCCATCATCCCCCACTGCCCCATCATCCCCACTGCCCCCACCATCCCCCACTGCCCCATCATCCCCCACTGCTGTCATCATCCCCCACTGCCCCCACCATCCCCCACTGCCCCCATCATCCCCCACTGCTGTCATCATCCCCCACTGCCCCATCATCCCCCACTGCTGTCATCATCCCCCACTGCCCCCATCATCCCCCACTGCCCCATCATCCCCCACTGCCCCCATCATCCCCCACTGCCCTCATCATCCCCCACTGCCCTCATCATCCCCCACTGCCCCCATCATACCCCACTGCCCTCATCATCCCCCACTGCCCCATCATCCCCCACTGCCCCCATCATCCCCCACTGCCCCCATCATCCCCCACTGCCCCCATCATCCCCCACTGCCCCATCATCCCCCACTGCTGTCATCATCCCCCACTGCCCCCATCATCCCCCACTGCCCCCATCATCACCCACTGCCCCCATCATCCCCACTGCCCCCATCATCCCCCACTGCCCCCATCATCCTCCACTGCCCCCATCATCCCCCACTGCCCCATCATCCCCCACTGCCCCCATCATCACCCACTGCCCCCATCATCCCCCACTGCCCCCATCATCCCCCACTGCCCCCATCATCCCCCACTGCCCCCATCATCACCCACTGCCCCCATCATCCCCCACTGCCCCCATCATCCTCCACTGCCCCCATCATCCCCCACTGCCCCATCATCCCCCACTGCCCCATCCTCCCCCACTGCCCCCATCATCCCCCACTGCCCCCATCATCCCCCACTGCCCCCATCATCCCCCACTGCCCCCATCATCCCCCACTGCTTCCATCATCCCCCACTGCCCCCATCATCCCCCACTGCCCCCATCATCCTCCACTGCCCCCATCATCCCCCACTGCCCCCATCATCACCCACTGCCCCCATCATCCCCCACTGCTGTCATCATCCCCCACTGACCCATCATCCCCCACTGCTGTCATCATCCCCCACTGCCCCCACCATCCCCCACTGCCCCATCATCCCCCACTGCTGTCATCATCCCCCACTGCCCCCACCATCCCCCACTGCCCCCATCATCCCCCACTGCTGTCATCATCCCCCACTGCCCCATCATCCCCCACTGCTGTCATCATCCCCCACTGCCCCCATCATCCCCCACTGCCCCATCATCCCCCACTGCCCCCACCATCCCCCACTGCCCCATCATCCCCCACTGCTGTCATCATCCCCCACTGCCCCCACCATCCCCCACTGCCCTCATCATCCCCCACTGCCCCATCATCCCCCACTGCTGTCATGATCCCCCACTGCCCCCATCATCCCCCACTGCCCCATCATCCCCCACTGCCCCCATCATCCCCCACTGCCCTCATCATCCCCCACTGCCCTCATCATCCCCCACTGCCCCCATCATCCCCCACTGCCCTCATCATCCCCCACTGCCCCATCATCCCCCACTGCCCCCATCATCCCCCACTGCCCCCATCATCCCCCACTGCCCCCATCATCCCCCACTGCCCCATCATCCCCCACTGCTGTCATCATCCCCCACTGCCCTCATCATCCCCCACTGCCCTCATCATCTTCCACTGCCCCCATCATCCCCCACTGCCCCCATCATCACCCACTGCCCCCATCATCCCCCACTGCCCCCATCATCCCCCACTGCCCCCATCATCCTCCACTGCCCCCATCATCCCCCACTGCCCCATCATCCCCCACTGCCCCCATCATCCCCCACTGCCCCCATCATCCCCCACTGCCCCCATCATCACCCACTGCCCCCATCATCCCCCACTGCCCCCATCATCACCCACTGCCCCCATCATCCCCCACTGCCCCCATCATCCCCCACTGCCCCCATCATCCTCCACTGCTTCCATCATCCCCCACTGCCCCCATCATCACCCACTGCCCCCATCATCCCCCACTGCCCCCACCATCCCCCACTGCCCCATCATCCCCCACTGCTGTCATCATCCCCCACTGCCCCATCATCCCCCTCTGCTGTCATCATCCCCCACTGCCCTCATCATCCCCCACTGCTGTCATCATCCCCCACTGCCCCATCATCCCCCACTGCTGTCATCATCCCCCACTGCCCTCATCATCCCCCACTGCTGTCATCATCCCCCACTGCCCCCATCATCCCCCACTGCTGTCATCATCCCCCACTGCCCCCACCATCCCCCACTGCCCCCATCATCCCCCACTGCTGTCATCATCCCCCACTGCCCTCATCATCCCCCACTGCCCCCATCATCCCCCACTGCCCCATCATCCCCCACTGCCCCATCATCCCCCACTGCCCCCATCATCCCCCACTGCCCTCATCATCCCCCACTGCCCCCATCATCCCCCACTGCCCCCATCATCCTCCACTGCCCCCATCATCCCCCACTGCCCCATCATCCCCCACTGCCCCCATCATCCCCCACTGCCCCCATCATCCCCCACTGCCCCCATCATCCCCCACTGCCCCCATCATCCCCCACTGCCCCCATCATCACCCACTGCCCCCATCATCCCCCACTGCCCCCATCATCCCCCACTGCCCCCATCATCCTCCACTGCCCCCATCATCCCCCACTGCCCCCATCATCACCCACTGCCCCCATCATCCCCCACTGCTGTCATCATCCCCCACTGCCCCATCATCCCCCACTGCTGTCATCATCCCCCACTGCCCCCACCATCCCCCACTGCCCCATCATCCCCCACTGCTGTCATCATCCCCCACTGCCCCATCATCCCCCACTGCTGTCATCATCCCCCACTGCCCTCATCATCCCCCACTGCTGTCATCATCCCCCACTGCCCCCATCATCCCCCACTGCTGTCATCATCCCCCACTGCCCCCACCATCCCCCACTGCCCCCATCATCCCCCACTGCTGTCATCATCCCCCACTGCCCTCATCATCCCCCACTGCCCCCATCATCCCCCACTGCCCCATCATCCCCCACTGCCCCATCATCCCCCACTGCCCCCATCATCCCCCACTGCCCTCATCATCCCCCACTGCCCCCATCATCCCCCACTGCCCCCATCATCCTCCACTGCCCCCATCATCCCCCACTGCCCCATCATCACCCACTGCCCCCATCTTCCCCCACTGCCCCCATCATCCCCCACTGCCCCCATCATCCCCCACTGCCCCCATCATCCCCCACTGCCCCCATCATCACCCACTGCCCCCATCATCCCCCACTGCCCCCATCATCCCCCACTGCCCCCATCATCCTCCACTGCCCCCATCATCCCCCACTGCCCCCATCATCACCCACTGCCCCCATCATCCCCCACTGCTGTCATCATCCCCCACTGCCCCATCATCCCCCACTGCTGTCATCATCCCCCACTGCCCCCACCATCCCCCACTGCCCCATCATCCCCCACTGCTGTCATCATCCCCCACTGCCCCCATCATCCCCCACTGCCCCCATCATCCCCCACTGCCCTCATCATCCCCCACTGCCCCCATCATCCCCCACTGCCCCCATCATCCTCCACTGCCCCCATCATCCCCCACTGCCCCATCATCCCCCACTGCCCCCATCATCACCCACTGCCCCCATCATCCCCCACTGCCCCCATCATCCCCCACTGCCCCCATCATCCTCCACTGCCCCCATCATCCCCCACTGCCCCCATCATCACCCACTGCCCCCATCATCCCCCACTGCTGTCATCATCCCCCACTGCCCCATCATCCCCCACTGCTGTCATCATCCCCCACTGCCCCCACCATCCCCCACTGCCCCATCATCCCCCACTGCTGTCATCATCCCCCACTTCCCCCACCATCCCCCACTGCCCCCATCATCCCCCACTGCTGTCATCATCCCCCACTGCCCCATCATCCCCCACTGCCCTCATCATCCCCCACTGCCCTCATCATCCCCCACTGCCCCCATCATCCGCCACTGCCCTCATCATCCCCCACTGCCCCATCATCCCCCACTGCCCCCATCATCCCCCACTGCCCCCATCATCCCCCACTGCCCCCATCATCCCCCACTGCCCCATCATCCCCCACTGCTGTCATCATCCCCCACTGCACCCATCATCCCCCACTGCCCCCATCATCCCCCACTGCCCCATCATCCCCCACTGCTGTCATCATCCCCCACTGCCCTCATCATCCCCCACTGCCCCCATCATCCCCCACTGCCCCCATCATCACCCACTGCCCCCATCATCCCCCACTGCCCCCATCATCCCCCACTGCCCCCATCATCCCCCACTGCCCCCATCATCCTCCACTGCCCCCATCATCCCCCACTGCCCCATCATCCCCCACTGCCCCCATCATCCCCCACTGCCCCCATCATCCCCCACTGCCCCCATCATCCCCCACTGCCCCCATCATCCCCCACTGCCCCCATCATCCCCCACTGCCCCCATCATCCTCCACTGCCCCCATCATCCCCCACTGCCCCCATCATCACCCACTGCCCCCATCATCCCCCACTGCTGTCATCATCCCCCACTGCCCCATCATCCCCCACTGCTGTCATCATCCCCCACTGCCCCCACCATCCCCCACTGCCCCATCATCCCCCACTGCTGTCATCATCCCCCACTGCCCCCACCATCCCCCACTGCCCCCATCATCCCCCACTGCTGTCATCATCCCCCACTGCCCCATCATCCCCCACTGCTGTCATCATCCCCCACTGCCCCCATCATCCCCCACTGCCCCATCATCCCCCACTGCCCCCACCATCCCCCACTGCCCCATCATCCCCCACTGCTGTCATCATCCCCCACTGCCCCCACCATCCCCCACTGCCCCCATCATCCCCCACTGCCCCATCATCCCCCACTGCTGTCATCATCCCCCACTGCCCCCATCATCCCCCACTGCCCCATCATCCCCCACTGCCCCCATCATCCCCCACTGCCCTCATCATCCCCCACTGCCCTCATCATCCCCCACTGCCCCCATCATCCCCCACTGCCCTCATCATCCCCCACTGCCCCATCATCCCCCACTGCCCCCATCATCCCCCACTGCCCCCATCATCCCCCACTGCCCCCATCATCCCCCACTGCCCCATCATCCCCCACTGCTGTCATCATCCCCCACTGCCCTCATCATCCCCCACTGCCCTCATCATCCCCCACTGCCCCCATCATCCCCCACTGCCCCCATCATCACCCACTGCCCCCATCATCCCCCACTGCCCCCATCATCCCCCACTGCCCCCATCATCCTCCACTGCCCCCATCATCCCCCACTGCCCCATCATCCCCCACTGCCCCCATCATCCCCCACTGCCCCCATCATCCCCCACTGCCCCCATCATCCCCCACTGCCCCCATCATCCCCCACTGCCCCCATCATCACCCACTGCCCCCATCATCCCCCACTGCCCCCATCATCCCCCACTGCCCCCATCATCCTCCACTGCCCCCATCATCCCCCACTGCCCCCATCATCACCCACTGCCCCCATCATCCCCCACTGCCCCCACCATCCCCCACTGCCCCATCATCCCCCACTGCTGTCATCATCCCCCACTGCCCCATCATCCCCCTCTGCTGTCATCATCCCCCACTGCCCTCATCATCCCCCACTGCTGTCATCATCCCCCACTGCCCCATCATCGCCCACTGCTGTCATCATCCACCACTGGCCTCATCATCCCCCACTGCTGTCATCATCCCCCACTGCCCCCATCATCCCCCACTGCCCCCATCATCCCCCACTGCCCCCATCATCCCCCACTGCCCCCATCATCACCCACTGCCCCCATCATCCCCCACTGCCCCCATCATCCCCCACTGCCCCCATCATCCTCCACTGCCCCCATCATCCCCCACTGCCCCCATCATCACCCACTGCCCCCATCATCCCCCACTGCTGTCATCATCCCCCACTGCCCCATCATCCCCCACTGCTGTCATCATCCCCCACTGCCCCCACCATCCCCCACTGCCCCATCATCCCCCACTGCTGTCATCATCCCCCACTGCCCCCATCATCCCCCACTGCCCCCATCATCCCCCACTGCCCTCATCATCCCCCACTGCCCCCATCATCCCCCACTGCCCCCATCATCCTCCACTGCCCCCATCATCCCCCACTGCCCCATCATCCCCCACTGCCCCCATCATCACCCACTGCCCCCATCATCCCCCACTGCCCCCATCATCCTCCACTGCCCCCAGCATCCCCCACTGCCCCCATCATCCCCCACTGCCCCCATCATCCCCCACTGCTGTCATCATCCCCCACTGCCCCATCATCCCCCACTGTTGTCATCATCCCCCACTGCCCCCACCATCCCCCACTGCCCCATCATCCCCCACTGCTGTCATCATCCCCCACTTCCCCCACCATCCCCCACTGCCCCCATCATCCCCCACTGCTGTCATCATCCCCCACTGCCCCATCATCCCCCACTGCCCTCATCATCCCCCACTGCCCTCATCATCCCCCACTGCCCCCATCATCCGCCACTGCCCTCATCATCCCCCACTGCCCCATCATCCCCCACTGCCCCCATCATCCCCCACTGCCCCCATCATCCCCCACTGCCCCCATCATCCCCCACTGCCCCATCATCCCCCACTGCTGTCATCATCCCCCACTGCCCCCATCATCCCCCACTGCCCCCATCATCCCCCACTGCCCCATCATCCCCCACTGCTGTCATCATCCCCCACTGCCCTCATCATCCCCCACTGCCCCCATCATCCCCCACTGCACCCATCATCACCCACTGCCCCCATCATCCCCCACTGCCCCCATCATCCCCCACTGCCCCCATCATCCTCCACTGCCCCCATCATCCCCCACTGCCCCATCATCCCCCACTGCCCCCATCATCCCCCACTGCCCCCATCATCCCCCACTGCCCCCATCATCCCCCACTGCCCCCATCATCCCCCACTGCCCCCATCATCCCCCACTGCCCCCATCATCCCCCACTGCCCCCATCATCCTCCACTGCCCCCATCATCCCCCACTGCCCCCATCATCACCCACTGCCCCCATCATCCCCCACTGCTGTCATCATCCCCCACTGCCCCATCATCCCCCACTGCTGTCATCATCCCCCACTGCCCCCACCATCCCCCACTGCCCCATCATCCCCCACTGCTGTCATCATCCCCCACTGCCCCCACCATCCCCCACTGCCCCCATCATCCCCCACTGCTGTCATCATCCCCCACTGCCCCATCATCCCCCACTGCTGTCATCATCCCCCACTGCCCCCATCATCCCCCACTGCCCCATCATCCCCCACTGCCCCCACCATCCCCCACTGCCCCATCATCCCCCACTGCTGTCATCATCCCCCACTGCCCCCACCATCCCCCACTGCCCCCATCATCCCCCACTGCCCCATCATCCCCCACTGCTGTCATCATCCCCCACTGCCCCCATCATCCCCCACTGCCCCATCATCCCCCACTGCCCCCATCATCCCCCACTGCCCTCATCATCCCCCACTGCCCTCATCATCCCCCACTGCCCCCATCATCCCCCACTGCCCTCATCATCCCCCACTGCCCCATCATCCCCCACTGCCCCCATCATCCCCCACTGCCCCCATCATCCCCCACTGCCCCCATCATCCCCCACTGCCCCATCATCCCCCACTGCTGTCATCATCCCCCACTGCCCTCATCATCCCCCACTGCCCTCATCATCCCCCACTGCCCCCATCATCCCCCACTGCCCCCATCATCACCCACTGCCCCCATCATCCCCCACTGCCCCCATCATCCCCCACTGCCCCCATCATCCTCCACTGCCCCCATCATCCCCCACTGCCCCATCATCCCCCACTGCCCCCATCATCCCCCACTGCCCCCATCATCCCCCACTGCCCCCATCATCCCCCACTGCCCCCATCATCCCCCACTGCCCCCATCATCACCCACTGCCCCCATCATCCCCCACTGCCCCCATCATCCCCCACTGCCCCCATCATCCTCCACTGCCCCCATCATCCCCCACTGCCCCCTTCATCACCCACTGCCCCCATCATCCCCCACTGCCCCCACCATCCCCCACTGCCCCATCATCCCCCACTGCTGTCATCATCCCCCACTGCCCCATCATCCCCCTCTGCTGTCATCATCCCCCACTGCCCTCATCATCCCCCACTGCTGTCATCATCCCCCACTGCCCCATCATCCCCCACTGCTGTCATCATCCACCACTGGCCTCATCATCCCCCACTGCTGTCATCATCCCCCACTGCCCCCATCATCCCCCACTGCTGTCATCATCCCCCACTGCCCCCACCATCCCCCACTGCCCCCATCATCCCCCACTGCTGTCATCATCCCCCACTGCCCTCATCATCCCCCACTGCCCCCATCATCCCCCACTGCCCCATCATCCCCCACTGCCCCATCATCCCCCACTGCCCCCATCATCCCCCACTGCCCCCATCATCCTCCACTGCCCCCATCATCCCCCACTGCCCCATCATCCCCCACTGCCCCCATCATCCCCCACTGCCCCCATCATCCCCCACTGCCCCCATCATCCCCCACTGCCCCCATCATCCCCCACTGCCCCCATCATCACCCACTGCCCCCATCATCCCCCACTGCCCCCATCATCCCCCACTGCCCCCATCATCCTCCACTGCCCCCATCATCCCCCACTGCCCCCATCATCACCCACTGCCCCCATCATCCCCCACTGCTGTCATCATCCCCCACTGCCCCATCATCCCCCACTGCTGTCATCATCCCCCACTGCCCCCACCATCCCCCACTGCCCCATCATCCCCCACTGCTGTCATCATCCCCCACTGCCCCCACCATCCCCCACTGCCCCCATCATCCCCCACTGCTGTCATCATCCCCCACTGCCCCATCATCCCCCACTGCTGTCATCATCCCCCACTGCCCCCATCATCCCCCACTGCCCCATCATCCCCCACTGCCCCCACCATCCCCCACTGCCCCATCATCCCCCACTGCTGTCATCATCCCCCACTGCCCCCACCATCCCCCACTGCCCCCATCATCCCCCACTGCCCCATCATCCCCCACTGCTGTCATCATCCCCCACTGCCCCCATCATCCCCCACTGCCCCATCATCCCCCACTGCCCCCATCATCCCCCACTGCCCTCATCATCCCCCACTGCCCTCATCATCCCCCACTGCCCCCATCATCCCCCACTGCCCTCATCATCCCCCACTGCCCCATCATCCCCCACTGCCCCCATCATCCCCCACTGCCCCCATCATCCCCCACTGCCCCCATCATCCCCCACTGCCCCATCATCCCCCACTGCTGTCATCATCCCCCACTGCCCTCATCATCCCCCACTGCCCTCATCATCCCCCACTGCCCCCATCATCCCCCACTGCCCCCATCATCACCCACTGCCCCCATCATCCCCCACTGCCCCCATCATCCCCCACTGCCCCCATCATCCTCCACTGCCCCCATCATCCCCCACTGCCCCATCATCCCCCACTGCCCCCATCATCCCCCACTGCCCCCATCATCCCCCACTGCCCCCATCATCCCCCACTGCCCCATCATCCCCCACTGCTGTCATCATCCCCCACTGCCCCCATCATCCCCCACTGCCCCATCATCCCCCACTGCTGTCATCATCCCCCACTGCCCCATCATCCCCCTCTGCTGTCATCATCCCCCACTGCCCTCATCATCCCCCACTGCTGTCATCATCCCCCACTGCCCCATCATCCCCCACTGCTGTCATCATCCCCCACTGCCCTCATCATCCCCCACTGCTGTCATCATCCCCCACTGCCCCCATCATCCCCCACTGCTGTCATCATCCCCCACTGCCCTCATCATCCCCCACTGCTGTCATCATCCCCCACTGCCCCATCATCCCCCACTGCTGTCATCATCCCCCACTGCCCCATCATCCCCCACTGCTGTCATCATCCCCCACTGCCCCCATCATCCCCCACTGCTGTCATCATCCCCCACTGCCCTCATCATCCCCCACTGCTGTCATCATCCCCCACTGCCCCCATCATCCCCCACTGCCCCATCATCCCCCACTGCTGTCATCATCCCCCACTGCCCCATCATCCCCCACTGCTGTCATCATTCTCCACTGCCCCATCATCCCCCACTGCTGTCATCATCCCCCACTGCCCTCATCATCCCCCACTGCTGTCATCATCCCCCACCGCTGTCATCATCCCCCACTGCTGTCATCATCCCCCACTGCTGTCATCATCCCCCACTGCCCCATCATCCCCCACTGCTGTCATCATCCCCCACTGCTGTCATCATCCCCCACTGCTGTCATCATCCCCCACTGCTGTCATCATCCCCCACTGCCCCATCATCCCCCACTGCTGTCATCATCCCCCACTGCCCCATCATCCCCCACTGCTGTCATCATCCCCCACTGCCCCATCATCCCCCACTGCTGTCATCATCCCCCACTGCCCTCATCATCCCCCACTGCTGTCATCATCCCCCACTGCCCCATCATCCCCCACTGCTGTCATCATCCCCCACTGCCCCATCATCCCCCACTGCTGTCATCATCCCCCACTGCCCTCATCATCCCCCACTGCCCCCATCATCCCCCACTGCCCCATCATCCCCCACTGCCCCATCATCCCCCACTGTTGTCATCATCCCCCACTGCCCTCATCATCCCCCACTGCCCCCATCATCCCCCACTGCCCCATCATCCCCCACTGCCCCATCATCCCCCACTGCTGTCATCATCCCCCACTGCCCTCATCATCCCCCACTGCTGTCATCATCCCCCACTGCCCCCATCATCCCCCACTGCCCCATCATCCCCCACTGCCCTCATCATCCCCCACTGCTGTCATCATCCCCCACTGCTGTCATCATCCCCCACTGCCCTCATCATCCCCCACTGCTGTCATCATCCCCCACTGCCCCATCATCCCCCATTGCTGTCATCATCCCCCACTGCCCCCATCATCCCCCACTGCCCCCATCATCCCCCACTGCCCCATCATCCCCCACTGCCCTCATCATCCCCCACTGCTGTCATCATCCCCCACTGCCCCATCATCCCCCACTGCCCTCATCATCCCCCACTGCTGTCATCATCCCCCACTGCCCCATCATCCCCCACTGCCCCCATCATCCCCCACTGCCCCATCATCCCCCACTGCTGTCATCATCCCCCACTGCCCCCATCATCCCCCACTGCCCCATCATCCCCCACTGCTGTCATCATCCCCCACTGCTGTCATCATCCCCCACTGCTGTCATCATCCCCCACTGCTGTCATCATCCCCCACTGCTGTCATCATCCCCCACTGCTGTCATCATCCCCCACTGCTGTCATCATCCCCCACTGCTGTCATCATCCCCCACTGCTGTCATCATCCCCCACTGCTGTCATCATCCCCCACTGCTGTCATCATCCCCCACTGCTGTCATCATCCCCCACGGCTGTCATCATCCCCCACTGCTGTCATCATCCCCCACTGCCCTCATCATCCCCCACGGCTGTCATCATCCCCCACTGCTGTCATCATCCCCCACTGCCCCATCATCCCCCACTGCTGTCATCATCCCCCACTGCCCCCATCATCCCCCACTGCTGTCATCATCCCCCACTGCCCTCATCATCCCCCACTGCTGTCATCATCCCCCACTGCCCCCATCATCCCCCACTGCCCCATCATCCCCCACTGCTGTCATCATCCCCCACTGCCCCATCATCCCCCACTGCTGTCATCATTCTCCACTGCCCCATCATCCCCCACTGCTGTCATCATCCCCCACTGCCCTCATCATCCCCCACTGCTGTCATCATCCCCCACTGCTGTCATCATCCCCCACTGCTGTCATCATCCCCCACTGCTGTCATCATCCCCCACTGCCCCATCATCCCCCACTGCTGTCATCATCCCCCACTGCTGTCATCATCCCCCACTGCTGTCATCATCCCCCACTGCTGTCATCATCCCCCACTGCCCCATCATCCCCCACTGCTGTCATCATCCCCCACTGCCCCATCATCCCCCACTGCTGTCATCATCCCCCACTGCCCCATCATCCCCCACTGCTGTCATCATCCCCCACTGCCCTCATCATCCCCCACTGCTGTCATCATCCCCCACTGCCCCATCATCCCCCACTGCTGTCATCATCCCCCACTGCCCCATCATCCCCCACTGCTGTCATCATCCCCCACTGCCCTCATCATCCCCCACTGCCCCCATCATCCCCCACTGCCCCATCATCCCCCACTGCCCCATCATCCCCCACTGTTGTCATCATCCCCCACTGCCTTCATCATCCCCCACTGCCCCCATCATCCCCCACTGCCCCATCATCCCCCACTGCCCCATCATCCCCCACTGCTGTCATCATCCCCCACTGCCCTCATCATCCCCCACTGCTGTCATCATCCCCCACTGCCCCCATCATCCCCCACTGCCCCATCATCCCCCACTGCCCTCATCATCCCCCACTGCTGTCATCATCCCCCACTGCTGTCATCATCCCCCACTGCCCTCATCATCCCCCACTGCTGTCATCATCCCCCACTGCCCCATCATCCCCCATTGCTGTCATCATCCCCCACTGCCCCCATCATCCCCCACTGCCCCCATCATCCCCCACTGCCCCATCATCCCCCACTGCCCTCATCATCCCCCACTGCTGTCATCATCCCCCACTGCCCCATCATCCCCCACTGCCCTCATCATCCCCCACTGCTGTCATCATCCCCCACTGCCCCATCATCCCCCACTGCCCCCATCATCCCCCACTGCCCCATCATCCCCCACTGCTGTCATCATCCCCCACTGCCCCCATCATCCCCCACTGCCCCATCATCCCCCACTGCTGTCATCATCCCCCACTGCTGTCATCATCCCCCACTGCTGTCATCATCCCCCACTGCTGTCATCATCCCCCACTGCTGTCATCATCCCCCACTGCTGTCATCATCCCCCACTGCTGTCATCATCCCCCACTGCTGTCATCATCCCCCACTGCTGTCATCATCCCCCACTGCTGTCATCATCCCCCACTGCTGTCATCATCCCCCACGGCTGTCATCATCCCCCACTGCTGTCATCATCCCCCACGGCTGTCATCATCCCCCACTGCTGTCATCATCCCCCACGGCTGTCATCATCCCCCACTGCTGTCATCATCCCCCACGGCTGTCATCATCCCCCACTGCTGTCATCATCCCCCACTGCTGTCATCATCCCCCACGGCTGTCATCATCCCCCACGGCTGTCATCATCCCCCACTGCTGTCATCATCCCCCACTGCCCTCATCATCCCCCACTGCCCTCATCATCCCCCACGGCTGTCATCATCCCCCACTGCTGTCATCATCCCCCACGGCTGTCATCATCCCCCACTGCTGTCATCATCCCCCACGGCTGTCATCATCCCCCACTGCTGTCATCATCCCCCACTGCTGTCATCATCCCCCATGGCTGTCATCATCCCCCACTGCTGTCATCATCCCCCACGGCTGTCATCATCCCCCACTGCTGTCATCATCCCCCACTGCCCTCATCATCCCCCACGGCTGTCATCATCCCCCACTGCTGTCATCATCCCCCACGGCTGTCATCATCCCCCACTGCTGTCATCATCCCCCACGGCTGTCATCATCCCCCACTGCTGTCATCATCCCCCACTGCTGTCATCATCCCCCACGGCTGTCATCATCCCCCACTGCTGTCATCATCCCCCACGGCTGTCATCATCCCCCACTGCTGTCATCATCCCCCACTGCCCTCACTGTCCCCCACTGCCCTCACTGTCCCCCACTTCCTCCATTGTCCCTCACTGCCCTCACTGTCCTCCTCACATTGCTGCTTCCTGCTCAGGTATACATTCATAATAATTTTTTAAGAGTATGAAAAAATAATGGCAGGAAACTCATCGACATAAATCGGGATGATGTTTGTATTAGGGTAAACATAAAACAGCTCTGTAAGATAAGGAAGTTCTAAGATCACAGAGTCTTCTCGGTGCTATTAAACTAAATATGGGGCATAATATTAAAAAGAGAGAGAGAGAGACGTGAGAGTTATCAATTTAATTTTCATGGCTAGCTAGATAGAACATAACATCTCAACACTTTTAGGAGCCATTTGTACTTAAGATGGATCAAAGTGAAATGAAAGAGAGCCCCGAGGGCAGGATTGCAGACACCAGGGAGGTTATTTCACAGCAGTGGTTTTGCAATGAAGTAGCAGTGAGAATTCGGTGCATCGGTGCTTCGGAAGTGGCTGCCTTATCGTTGAAGGATGGAGCCTGTGGCTGACATTAGCTTGATATACTTTTCATCACAGATTTATTTGTGTTTTGATTTTGAGTCGGGGTCTCATGTACTCAAGAATAGCCTCACACTCCTCATATAACCAGGATGCCCTTACACTTTTGGTCCTCACAGCTCCATTTCTCAAGAAACCGCAATTCATGCTCATAAGTGTTTGTCATTCAAAAATAAAGGAGTTATCAATAGTTTTAGTTTTAGTCACAGCCAAGATTTATTTAAATAATTTTGGAGAATAAAATGACACAATTTTCCTACCCCTATGGAGGAGACCAAAGGATTTGCTGCTAGTCCACAAAAGTCTTCCAATTAGTCAGAATTGTCCACAACTCGTAAAACAAGCCATGTGGTTGTAGCAGTTAGGACTTCAGGCAACACGCTGTTTTGTTCATCACCAACATATTCTGGACTAATTATCTAGCTGTGGATGCATTCTGCTGTTCAGTGAGGGGCTGTACTCTTCCTAAGTAAGGGCATCATTATATGCATATGCCTCTCAACAATACCAAGGGACTTCTGAGAAAGCCAGCTCTCTAAAGCAGGGTAGTGATAAATATGGCACAGGATAGTCCTGCTGTTAGTTAAGTCTGAAGATGCTGAAGGCTTTGAACTGACTGTAGGGAGACCCAGCCATCGGGATCTGCCTTTACTCTCACAGAGACATAGAAAGAATGATGACAGACATCTGTTGGAGTGGTTGGTACCTTAGGGGGAGCTGGGACTGGAAGGAAAACAGAGGAAAATGAAGGTGGTGCAAGTGAACAAATAAAAAGTGCAAAAGAGAAATGAGGGCTCTCTGTGCCACCTCAAAGTGACCTGAGGCTGGGGATGGCAAGCATTCCCACTTCTGTATCCACACAGCAACATATGCCTAATGCTGGGCAACCATTCTCCAACTTCATAGCTCAGGGAAACCTGAACATGTGACCAACCCCACTGTGACTCTAACTCCATCTATTGTTTATTTTAATTTTATTCTCTTATTAGTGCTTAGTTTCAGATTGGACTTACTTCTAACCAAAACCCAGGTAAATCGTTAGCAATTAGAGAAGTTCTTCCTTGCTTAAGGGGAATAAAAAGACCCAAGAAAGAAACAAATACTCACCCTCTCTCCTGCATCTGGGTGAATATTGGAGCTGACTTGTGTGAACCACTGCAGCCACCTCTTATCAGGAAGGAGACAGCAACAGTGGGACACACCACTAAGCTGATCTCAAATGGCCCCTTTTAGATTCAGGGAATATGGAAAATGGACTTTTAAAAACCTTTTTATTGGTTCTTTGTGAATCTCACATCATGTACCCCAATCCCATCCATCTCCCTCCCCCCTTATCCACCTGCCCTCCACCCTTGCAGCCTCCCCTGTTGGAGTGATGTCCTTGGGCACTGTGTAAAGAATGTCTCTGTATTATTCAAATGCTGCTTTCTGACACAGAGATCTGATTACAGGCAGACTTGGGTATTATAATTACTAAGAAACATCTCCTGCCTTAGTATTTTGTAAACATTATTCTTCATCACCTTCTGACTGGTACAATAAAGAGCTGAACGGCAAGAGAGGAAGGGGAGTCCAATGAGAAGGTCTCAGGTGGGGATGAGAGAGAGAGAGAGAGAGAGAGAGAGAGAGAGAGAGAGAGAGAGAGAGAGAGAGAGTTGCCATCAGTACACAGATAAAGAAGCAGGTGCCAGGACGAGACTAAGATAGCAGACAAGGAGCCACACAGCAGGAGGTAGGCCAGGCCAGTATTGTCAGGTTAGAATATCTGCCCAGCTATAGTGCCTAAAGCTTATAATAAATGTAAAGGCTTCCACGTCATTATTCAGAACAAGGGCAGGAACAGAAAAACCTACAGTTAACACTTACCGCAACAGAGAAAGACAAATCTTATTGTGGAAGCTGTAGTGTGTCACAGTGTGTCCCACAGCACACCCTTCTGCCCACATTTCTTTACTTGAAAATGTTCACTGCAATGGCTCAGGGCTTTTGGCTTCTGCTACACTCTCAATACTGGATCCTCGTAGGTGCAGACTTTCATGGGACCTGTCCCTTGGGCTAGTGTCCGGTAATAAGTGAGTATATACTATTTGACTCTTTCTGCTTCTGGGTTAGCTCACTCATTATGATCATTTCTAGTTCAATCCATTTGTCCACAAATTTTGGAAAATCCTTGTTTTTAATAGCTGAGTAGTATTCCATAGTGTATATGTACCACAGTTTCTTTATCCATTCTTCTACTGAGGGGCACTTAGGCTGTTTCCATGTTCTGGCGATTATGAATAAGGCTGCTATGAACATGGTTGAGCAAATTTTCTTGTTGTGTGCTGGAGCATCTTCTGGGTATACTCCTAGGAATGGAATAGCTGGGTCTTGAGGAAGCCCTATTCCCATTTTTCTGAGATAGCACCAGATAGATTTCCAAAGTGGCTGTACTAGTTTGCATTCCCACCAGCAATGAAGGAGTGTTCTCTCTCTCCACATCCTCGCCAGCATGTGTTGTCACTTGAATGTTTGATTTTAGCCATTCTGATGGGTGTAATATGGAATTTCAGAGTTGTTTTGATTTGCACTTCTCTGATGACTAGAGATGTTGAGCATTTCTTTAAGTGTGTCTCAGCCAAACGGGGATAGAGGTGAGGACATCCTATTGAGACTCTAGATGAGGAAAATATAGAGGATAGGCAAGTAGGGGGACCCAGAGGGTCCTAGAAACCTACAAGAAGAACATTATGATGGCTAGATCTGAGCCCAGGGATTCTGCTTGATCTAAGGCACCATCCATGGACAAAACGGGCAGTCATCATCAAACCCCTACCCAGATCTAACCAAGGGACAGAACATTCTCCACAGCTAAGTGGAGACTGGGGACTGACTTTCACAGGATCTCTGGTGCCCCATATTTGGCCATGTCCCTTTGTTGGGGAGGCCCAATGGCACTCGGAGGAAGGATAGCGGTCTACGAAGAAAAGACTTGATACCCTAGCACCATATTCAGGGGGAGGAGGTCCCCCACAGCCACCGTCATAGGGAAGGGGATTTGGGGTGAAAGTTGGAGGGAGGGAGGAATGGGAGGATGCATGGGATGGGATAGAAAATGAGATGTAATAGGAATTATTTTTAATTTTCAATAAAAATGTGTTATTATTAAAAAAAAACAAAAAACAAAAAAACAATACAAAAAAAAAAAAAAACCACAAAAAACAGAAAGCCATAGTGAACTGACCCCATGCGACCCCAATCAGGATAAATATAAAGAAAAAAAAATACTGGATCCTCACTAGGACCTCTCTCAGTTATCCTGCTGTGGCCCTGTGTCGTGCAGATGCTGCAGCTTTGCATCTGTAGGACCCATCCTTTCATGTGCTCTAGCAGTTCATCAGTGTGGTACATTCAAAGCCCTGGATCTGGGCCTCACATGTATCTGAGCTGGTCAGCCCAATTGATCTCACAACTGCAGGGTTGGCTCAGAATCACCACTACCACCCCCTCCCCCCCAAAAACCAGGCCTGCTCTCCCAAGTGCTGCAGCTGGTGAGGGGCGGGGCCAGGTCTCCCCCCTGGCACAGGTGGCAAGGGGAGAGTGAAAAGAAAAGTACATCTCCCTTAGTCCATGCCACCACATGGGAGACAAATGGCAGGACCAGCTCTTCCGGGCTCAGACCCTTGGGGCTAGCTCACAGGCAACTCTCTCAGTGTGTGCGGCCCGCTTTTTCTAGTACTCTAGCTGGCTAAGGGCAGGGTGAGCTCTCCTACGATGCCACTCAAGAAGAGGTGGGGACAGTTCTTCCAAGCTCTCAGACATGAGTATGTCCCTGGATAGCAGCCCAGACCTGGCATTTGGTGCTAACAGACTGCAGGGCCATGGACCAAGACGTGTCCCCTGGTGGCAGCACAGGCCAGGACCCCACCATGGTCCCAGGTGGCGTCACCAGCTGTTCACATTAGGCTGTTCCTCACTACCCTGAGTCTCCACTTCTGCCTCTCTTCATTGTGCCCACAGCCTTCTGTTTCTCTTTCTCTCCCATTTCTCCATCATTTATTTACTCCTTTTAGTGCTGTCCGGTATGGCACTGGGCAGGAGTTGTTTCGGTCATGGTCTGCCCCGCCCTCCCACTCCCAGGGCTGTAAGGCACCGGTCTGGTGGTCGTTTCAGGCTTGCTTTATCAGGGAGTGTTAGGTCACTAATGATTCATATGTTTACAGGTCAGAAGACTGAGTGCAGACACAGCTGCGCTCCTTTCTGCCACCTACTGACACACACGTGACACAGCAGCCACACCTGCAAAACCACTAGAGGCAGCCTTTCTTATTTTATTTTATTTTTTGCCATTTTTCCACTTTTAATTTTGCATTTAATTACATAAGTAACATGCAAACTTACTATTGTAAAAGGATAAAGTCATATAGAGGAACACTGAATAAAAATTAAAACCTATTCTTGTTTCCATTTCTTTTTCTTAAATTTTAATTTATAATAACTTATTCAGATTACATCCCAATTGTTATGCCCTTGCTTGTGTCTTCAAAATGAGACCTGATAGGCTGTGGTCATATGCTGGAGGAGGAGGTCTCCTTCTGTTAGAGGCCTAGGGGCAGGGAATAGCGCGGAAGAGGGAGGAAGGGTAGGAACAGGAAGATACAAGCCTTTATTATTGTTAAAGCTGGTTTTAGTTGTAATTTTTCTAGACAAAGGCATTATCTTAGTATTCCTCTGAAGAGACACCATGACCACAGCAACTCTTATAAAGGACAACATTTACTTGGGACTGACTTACCGTTCAGAGGTTTAGTCCAGTATCTTCATGGCGGGAAGCATGGCAGCATGCAGGCAGACATGGTGCTGGAGAAGGAGCTGAGAGTTCTACATCTGGATCCATAGGCAGCAGAAGGAGACTGTGTGCCACACTGAGCATAGCTTGAGCATATAAGACCTAAGAGCCTGTCCCACAGTGACATCATTCTTCCTCCAACAAGGCCACACCTTTTAACAGTGCATTTCCTGTGGGCCAAGCATTCAAATATATGAGTATATGAGGCCATACCTATTCAAACTACTACATGCATCAAAATAAACTGTTAATCTGATAAAAATTAAGTAAATACACCTGTTATGATGGTGTGTGTGTGTGTGCGTGTGTGTGTGTGTGTGTGTGTATGTACATGCACAGGTATACAAAAGCCAGGACTCAATTCTGGGTGTCATAAAGGATTCAGATGCAGTAGCCTGGGTGCCTCTGAGCCTCCGGGCTCTACTTGTCTCCATTTCAACAGTGCTGGGACTAAAAGTCTGTCTTTCCAGGACCCCATACCTGGCTTTTTAAACACAGGTTCTGGGCTCTATCTTGTGTCCTTGTACTTACAAGAAAAACTCTTTACCAGAAGACCCATCTCCTTTTTACGTCATTTTTGAGGTGGGCTAGACATTCCAGGAAGTGAGTCAAATCCGTGATAAATCCTGCACATCCAAGCTACAATGAAGCAGGACACCATATAGCTGCTTAATGAAAACCAGACATTGCTGGATCTAGATAGGCCCAGCATTGCTAATGAAGATGTACTCCAGTCTTTACTGCATTCTACAGACATTTTCCCATCAGTAAGCATATACTGTCCACGAGCCTGGTGGATGCAAATATCTTTGAGCACATCCACACTCCAAAGGACAACTTTTACTCTGCCCTAAAATTTGCTCCCAAATCCTAATTTTCTCTGATAAGAGCCAGGGCACAGAAAGTAGATCTCCTATCTGGTCTCACTATTTCTCCTTGAAACTTCCCCAGCCCTCATTGTCCACAGCAATTTTATGAACTTCTTACAGACTTATGATCATCTGAGAGCAATGTTATTTTATTTCTGCTAATGGGATATATTTTCTATATCCTTCCTAGACAGATACTATACATTATAGAAGAATCTTTCTGTAATTCTCAAGCACATTTTTCTCCTGACCTGAACAGTACAGGGGATAAGCCTAAGGAAAAGACCTTGTAATGGCTGTTCTTGGTTGTCAAGTTGGCTATATCTAGAATGAGCTACAATCCAGAAATGGAGATCACACCTGTGAGAGAAATTTTTTGGCTTGGTTTGAAGTGGGTTAATTCACTTCTAGTCTTTGAGGTAGGAAAATACAAACCTCTGGTCCAGATCTTGAGCTGGGAAGACCCACCTTTAATGTGGGCCACATCTGTTGTGGGAAGGACATGGAAGAAGGAAGATTTTGCACTTTGCCTGCTTGCTCTCATCTTGCTATCAAGCTCATTTCTTCGCTGGCATTAAAACCTACTTCTTTGGGGTTCCATTGTCTAGTGAGGACCAGCTGAGACATTAAGCCTTGTGGACTGAGCAACTTCTGGACGGTTGGGTTTTCCGTTTATAACCATTTTCCATTGTTAGAGCCATTGCGCCATAGCCTGTAAGCCAGTCTAAAATTTAGATAGATAGATAGATAGATAGATAGATAGATAGATAGATATAGATATCTTTATACACACACACATATATATGAGAGAGAGAGACAGAGAGATGGAGAGACAGAGACACTGAGAGATTAATTCATTTTATAAGTTCTGCCACCCTAGACAACTCTGACTAATACAGATCTCTACAATAGAATCTGAATTAATAAAATACTAAGCAAGAAAATTAAAAATATGGATTGAAATCCAAAAGCAAAAGAAAATTTATATTTCTAGAAACAGGACAAAAACGTTCAGATAAGGTAAGCTGTAGTGTAGACTGAAATCATATTACTATATTAGAAAGAAAGAAGTTGGGTACCTACGATGATAAAGTGGTTTGGGATACAACCCTTATCCCAGGAGCTTGAACTGAAAACAAGTATTAGTCAGTACTGGGTAAACTCTATGCTTCTCAGGTGCAAGCAGCAAGGAAGCTTGTTGTGGATCTACAATGAGTCTTGAAAAGGGAAAAGAATCATAGGAAATCTGAATCTAGCACCATCTGAACGAACAAAGTCTAAGTTCACATCATCAGTATAGAACAAAAACTCCAAGGTGATGAAGCAATGTGAAAAATCAACCCATCAGGATCTCAAAAGAAATGCTAAAACAGCTTAATGGGAATAATGCCCATAGCTCAGAGAAACCAGGATAGGCGTAACCATTGGTTTCCACCGAAGATGAGCTTGAACGTTCACACTGTGGAAGGGGCTGAGGTACCAAGATGGAGAATGAGATTGTCCAATGAAAAGAATTTTGCACATTAAAGAAAAGAAATACGTAAATTCTCTGCTACAGATTTTTAAATCATACTCTAAAATGTTCAAAGTGGTAGACAACAAAGAGTAAGCACAGCCCTTGAGAAGAACAAATTAGAAAAACGGAAAGAGTAAGATGAAAAATTGGCAGTGAAAATTGTAACCCACTGAAATAAAGTATGTTTTTAAAAAAATATATCAACTGCTTGAATAAAAAGGCTGTTGTACACACACACACACACACACACACACACACACACACACACACACACACACCTTGTGAGCAGAAGTTCAAGAAAATAACATTGAAGATAGACAAGGCTGAAATTTGCCAAAGCAAGGAAGTCACTATCAACCTGAGGTCACAGTGAGAAATTTAGGAGAAGAAAGAACTGTAAATCAGGCACAGGGTGTCTTGTGGGAACCATGATATGGTGAAGACAGTCATCATCCTGCAAAGATAGGAGCCCATGGACATCCCAGCTCTGCCTGAGAGGCTACCTAAAGCACAGCGAGGGTTGAATGGAAAAGATACCTCTTGTTTTGTCTTTCACTTGCTCCCCAGGCCTTCCTTTGGCTATCCATCCCATCAGTGAAATCAAATTCACAGTAAGCACAAGTCTCCTGCAGTGTGTTGTCTGGGAGGGAAGGGCAGACAGGACGCTGGACAACTGCCAAGAGATGGCTGCCTCCAGACAGGTGGACTCAGGAGAGATTTAGTGCATGGTAGATATTTTTAAATGTCCAGAGCTTCCTCAAATTCTTCTTCCCTTTCTCTTCCAACCTCCTGAAAGTCTCCAGGCTAGCATGTTGGGGGTCAGCATTTGCCTGCAAGAGGTCACGGAGACATTGATTCTTTTCAGGGAGAGCCCGGCTCCACGGCTGTACCGGGAGGGCTTCGTTTAAGACAACCCTTCTATCGAGTTCTCTAGAGCACCTCAGTCCTCTCAGATTTGCTCTGCCCAGAAGCTAATAGTAGAATACAAAAATAACTTTTGCTGTCTGCATGGCTTTTCTTTTTTGTATTCTGAGGAAAATCACTTAGACACGGAAGCGGAAAGCTCCTCTTATTTGCATTCATTGTGTCCACAGAATATGTACCATTCACATGACTGCCCAGCCTCAAGGCGATAATAAAACTACCAATTTGCTGAACTGTAAAGACAGCAAATCGGGTTAAATTCCAGTGCAGTTTTTAAAAAACATTTTATTAATTTATTCATATTACATCTCAATTGCTAGCCCATCCCTTGTATCCTCTCATTCCTCCCTCCCTCCCGCCCCGCTCCCCCCACCTCCGACCCCAGAGTGAATAAGGAGAGGAAATCAGGCATAGTTCTGCTGTGGTGCGGCCAGCTGCCTCAGGCATCTGCCTTTGCACTCTGCCTGACTTAGTGCACTTTAACCTCCTAACTACAAGTCAAATAAATGCTTCTTTCCTGAAGGATCTCTGTCAGATGTTTGGTCACAGTGATGGGAAAATTACTGAATACAGCCGACTTCAACTTATACCTTCATAAGTAGGAAAGAATTTTGAAAATTACTTAGCTCACAGAGGTTTTATCTTTTTCAAAATGTAGCTCATGACCGTGAACCAGAAAAAATGTTCAGTGTCAAACCTCTACCTCATTTTGAATATACAGTTGGAATCTAGAACAATCATTCTTGTGACAAGTAATACCTAGCAGCCATCTTATTTTGCCTTCATAAGAAAATCCTTTGCACAAAGATCATGTTCCTAGCCAAATAAAAACCTATTGGTTTTGATTTAAATTCTGTCATTAGCTACAATTTTTATCAAAATACTTGTCCTTTTATAAGTCTTTCAGTTTTGATAGATAGCCCACGTGTGCACTACTCTTTATAAAGAACATTAGCACCCTCTTCTGGATTTCTTCTGAGGCTAGAATGTCAATATTCAAATCTTTTCCCATCTCCTCACAATGAACAATTTGAATATTCATGAGATTTGCCACTGATTAAAGCGTGACCTCGGAGTAATTTAATTACACTGTATATTTCAGAAACACTGGTAAGTGCTGGAGTCCAAACAGTTGCCTTCGCCGAGTGTCACCACTGGGAATACATGTTTAGCTCATGAAAAGGGAAAAAGATGGTTCTTCCACATTTCTTACAATGAATGTCCACAGTGACTCCTTAACTAACAGAACTACACAAGGAGTAAGGGAACTTGAGGCAGACAGTGTAAGCAGATGCGCAAATTCTCCTTGCCACTGTTAGTGCTTGAAGAAAATATAATCCCTCCTATGCTTTTCTTGAAGTGTGTGTGTGTGATGCGGTGTGGTATGTTGTGGCATGGAATGAGTGTGTGTGTGTGTGTGTGTGTGTGTGTGTGTGTGTGTGTGTGTGTGTGTGTGTGTGTGTAAAACGCCTAAAGACAGAGATGAGGTTGTCTTGGCACAGGGTGATTTCTTAATTCAGGAAGTTTTTAGTGGGTGCTACTGTGTGCCATGCTTTCATCTCAGTACTGGGGAAACAAGAAACAGATTCAAATCCCTGACCTCTTAGAGATTACATTTCTAGGGGAGACAGATACAACGTAGAAGTAGATATGGTACAGTAGATGACAATAAATTCTATGTAAAGTATAAAAGTATAGGCACTTTATACCAAGTGGTTACACCATTTTTAATTACTAAAGCAACATCTGAGCAGAGACTTGAAATAAGCCAGAGTTTAAACCTTGTGATCATTTAGAGAAAGGTAATTGCAGGTTGGAGGAACAGCATAAGCAAACCCGCTGAAGCAAGGCTGCTGGTTTTCTGCAAACATTTCAGTGATACAGAATTTGAAGATGCCAATATAGACGAGGCTCTGCTTTTTGTACAACCACTGTGGAAATCAATCTGGCACTTTCTCAGAAGATTGGAAATAGTGCTACCTTAAGACCCAGCTATACCACTCCTTGGCATACAGCCGAAGGCTGATCCACCATACAACAAGGACATTTGCTCAACTGTGTTCATAGCAGCTTTATTCATAATAGCCAGAATCTGGAAACAACCTCAGTCGAAGAATGGATAAAGAAACTGTGGTACCTTTACACAATGGAATACTATTCAGCTATTAAAAACAAGGAAATCTTGAAATTTGCAGGAAAATAGATGGAACTAGAAACAATCATCCTGATTGAGTTAACCCGGACATAAAAAGACATGCATGGTATATACTCACTTACATGTGGATAATAGCCTAACACAGATGTCCTCTGAGAGACTCCACCCAGTGTGGGAATGGGACAGCTGCTAGGACTCGAAGCCAGACTCTGGGTGGAGTTTTAAGAGTGGTGGAAGACATGTTGGTGACGATGTGGGGAGAGAGGAACACTCCTTCATTGCTGGTGGGAATGCAGACTAGTGCAGCCACTTTGGAAATCTGTCTGGGACTATCTCAGAAAACTAGGAATAGGGCTTTCTCAAGACCCAGCTATTCCACTCCTTGGAATATACCCAGAAGATGCTCCAGCATACAACAGGGACATATGCTCAACCATGTTCATAGCATCCTTATTCATAATAGCCAGAACATGGAAACAGCCTAAGTGTCCCTCAGTAGAAGAATGGATAAAGAAACTGTGGAACATTTACACTATAGAATACTACTCAGCTATTAAAAACAAGGAATTCTCGAAATCTGTGGACAAATGGATTGAACTAGAAATGATCATAATGAATGAGCTAACCCAGAAGCAGAGAGACTCAAATAGTATATACTCACTTATAACTGGACACTAGCCCAAAGGGTATGTCTCATGAAAGTCTTCACTTTACCAGGAAAGTGGGATAGAGGTGAGGTCATCCTAAGATGAGAGAAATATAGGAGATAGGGAGATAGATGGATCCAGAGGGTCCTAGAAACCTACAAGAAGAACACTATGATGGGCAGATCTGGGCCCAAGGGTTCTGCTTGATCTATGTCACCAACCAAGGACAATACGTGCAGTCATCATCAAACTCCTACCCAGATCCAGCCAAGGGACAGGACATTCTCCACAGTTAAGTGGAGACTGGGGACTGACTTTCACGTGAACTCTGGTGACCCATATTTGGCCATGTCCCCTTGATGGGGAGGCCCCCGATGGCACTCAGAAGAAGGATAGCAGATTACCAAGAGGAAATGTGATGCCCTAGCATCATATTCCAAGGGAGGAGGTCCCCCTCAGTCACAGTCATAGGGAAGGGGAATTGGGTGAAAGCAGGAGGGAGGGAGGAATGGAAGGAATGGAAGCAATTGAGATGTAAGATGAATGATTTTATTTTTCAATAAAAAATCCTCTAAAAAAAAGAGTGGTGGAAGAGTGGAAGGATGGAATGGAAGGATCCAA
This sequence comes from Acomys minous, assembly GCF_964271855.1. Lineage (NCBI taxonomy): Eukaryota > Metazoa > Chordata > Mammalia > Rodentia > Muridae > Acomys > Acomys minous. The sequence continues at coordinate 29,952,124 of NC_140490.1, read as the reverse complement.
GGACTCAAAGGATTCAGGAGCCCAATAAGAAGACCATCAAGGCCTGCAGATCTGGACCCAGCGGGGTCTGCACAAACTGTTGCACCAACCAAGGACAATGCATGCAGTGAACTTAGAACCCCTGTTTAGATCTAGCCAATGGACAGCTCATTCTCCACAGTTGTGGAAGAGCATGGATGCCTCTGACATGAACTCTTCTGTCCCAGATTTTATCACTTCTCCTTTGTGGGGAGGCCCCACAGGCACACAGAAGAAGGGGAAGCAGGCTATCCAGATGAGATATGGTGGGGGAGGAGGTCCTCTTCTATTAGAGGCCTAGGGGAGGGGAATAAGGTGGAAAAGGGAGGGAAGGCAGGAACAGGAAGATGCAAGTGAGGGAATAGCAATTGGGATATAATCTGAATAAATTATAATAAATTAAACATTTAAAGAATCCTAAGTAAACCTCTGTGTACTGCCATGCATTGAAACACATTTTACCCAGTTAGATCTACCACAGAAAGGATGGTGGTCCTGTAAGCTATAGGGGAGCTGATAATTTCCTAATCCAGTGATGAGTCCATGAGTTGTCATGGTAACATCATATACTGCAACACACTGCCCCTGTATCTGTGCTGATGCTGCAGGGAGCAGATTCAAGGCACAGCCAGCCCTATAAACACACTGCACATTCAGTTAGGCACAGCGTATGATGTGCATAATGGTGGTTTTGTCAGCTTCTAGTGCTGAAAGACCCCAAAGATCTTAGTAAATCACATTACTTGGTGTCCAATGGTAATTTCAGTGGCCAGTAGATCATGAGCTTTCTGCTCTAGTCAATAGATTAGCCTTGATGGATTTTTAATATAATAATGTTGAAGGGTGGTAAAATTAAGATGCAGGAAGCAAAGCATTGGAGTGGAGCTAGATTTTTCTTTTCCTCCTCCCTATATGCTCCTTCTCTCAGCCTCCTCTATGCCAAGACCTGAAACTTAACCTCCATCACACACTCCTGCAGCCATGATGCCCTGCTGAAGAGCACAAGGTCAAGAAACCAGGACTGAACTCTCTGAAACCATGAGCCAACGCAGTGACCCCCACTTCAAGTTGTCTCTGCCAAGTCTTTAGTTAAAGAGACCAAAAAGTAAGAAATGCCATGCTTCACAATGATAGCAAGTGGCTCCTGCGTCCATTTTTCTCTACCCCCCTCACTTGCTATTAATTTTTATTAGACAAATAAGTTGGTACAGGACAGGGCCGCTTGTGTTGCTGCATCTGATGTGTACGTGAGTAGTCTGGGGTGTTTACCCATCTATACCACTTCCTAATAACCCACTTCTCAGAATTTATCCTCATCATTGATGCACGACTCCGTTAGAAATTAGTGAGCCTTTATTTCTCACCGACACAGTAGAAATGTATGCAAACGTCTACTTAGCAGTATTTTAAAAATTGGCAATGAGTGCAGGTGGAGATTAGACAAGCCCCATACTAAGATCAACATCCATGTTTACTATCACCATGAAAAATGCTCTCCGGGGAAATCTGATTCATTGGCAACATTTGAATACAAGATTGATGACAGGAATTGAAATCAATATATCCACTAAATTCTTGCTGAAAATTATAAGGTGACAAAATGTTTCTCTTTTGTGTGTGTGTGTGTGTGTGTGTGTGTGTGTGTGTGTGTGTGTGTGTGTGTGTGATTTTGGACACACTGTTTTCTCTGTGTGGATAATAACATTTTAAAATGGAAGAATTAGATAAAGTGGGAGGCTCTCAATCTAAACCTTCCATGTGGCACAGGAGTTTCTCTCCTTCTCTTAAAATTTCTGCATTAAATTTCATATTTGCTTCTGTTAAAGATAACAAGAGACTTTACTTTTCAAGCCCAGCCCTCAAGAAAAAGTTGATTTTGTAGGACCGAGTTTGGTGGTTAAGAACTCTTCCTAGGGGGTATGCTGGCCAGGTTATAGGGCTATCCTGAAAGGCTGTTGATTACATGTGCCATAGGAAGACTGCTCTCCCTAAGCTCCTGCCCTCTTGATATAGTTTCAGTGCTCTATCATCTAGGTGTAACTTCAACACATGAACTGGATTCCATCTCAAGACTAAAAATTTCATCCCTACCCTTCTCCCTAAACCTAGATCCAATTTCTGCCGCCTACTGGAAGGGAAGGCATTTCCCAAGCTCTCTCAGTAACTGGGACTAAATATGATGATGGGTGTGGTCAGAAGACTGGACAGCTCCTGGCCAAGGAGGAGGAGGAAGAAGAAGGGTTCATACAGGATCACTCTATCATGGACTAGCCTGGCTAAAACATGGAGCAGGGAATCAGTGGTCCAGGCCGGATCTCATACTCTCTTTCTCCACATTTGAGATATAGAAAACTGGATGCCCCACTCAAACAAACTCAAACTCAAACAAAGCTGTCAGCAGCATTGAAAAGACAGGCACCTGGGTGGAGGGAAAACTGTACAAGGCGACCTTAGCACTGAAAGCTGTTGGTGATAGTGGCCATGTCTGTTCCAGGAAATGCCTTGTCTCATATGACAAACCTCCCTTACTCATTCTCCATACAAGAGTTAGAAGCCTCCTAGAAATGTTGCGTGTTGATCTATCCACTAACCACATACTAGCTTTGGTTGAATTTTCAAATGTCTGTGTTTAGCGTGATTTGAATGAGAATGTCCCCAACATGCCCAGACATTTGATAATGTTTAGAAGATTTAAGAGGAGTAACCTTACTGGAGGAAATGTGTCACTGGGGGGAGTGAGCTTTGGGTGTCTATATGGTCACCCCATTGCCAGTTTACCTTCTCTGATGGGAGCTTGCATTTGAAGATATCTACTGCTTGCTTTGATGATTTCCCATCATTATGGACTTGGGGTCCTCTGGGACCGTGAATTCAAATCAACTCTTCCTTCTGTGTGTTGCCTGGATCCTGGTGTTTTATAATAACAACAGAAAAATAACTAGTACACTTTGAGAGTTATGCTTCAACTGCAAAATGGGGAGGTGATAATTACCCCAAATTTGCAAGTACACAGTGTAGTTTTAAGGTATGACAGCAATTATGATCAGTGTAGTGGTGGCTGCAAGTCACCTTGCTGTTATTCGGATTTCAAGGTGCTTTTCCCCCATAGCTGGAGAAAACTGAAAATTGGGTGATACCTAGGTAAGTATGAAATAGAAAATATAACAAATGGGCCCCGAATTTACAGAGCATATTTTAGATGTTTCAACTCCTGCTTAAGAATTGTGATCATATAGTTGACAATCGGTATCGTCTATTTTTCTTGAAACATGTATGCATCCTCTTTTAGCTTCTATTTGTGGAGTAGAATCTATCCTGGGAAGTCTGAGTCAGTAACAGCATGGAACACGTGAAATAGAGGCTTCGCAAAATTTGAATTGAGACCAAAAATCCATTGTACTAATTAGACACTGGAGTCTTTGCATAATTACACATGCTCAAGGGACACACACTGACAATGCTATCTGTCTCTCATAGCTGCTGTCGTGCGAGCACTGAAACAAATGCCACTGTAATGAGAGCCATTTCTGTGTTTGCAGCTTGGGGATGCAGTGATATCATCACAGAATCACATTAGCTGTATCTCAGAGACTCGGTTTTCCATCCTCTTATCCCTGCATCATATTTAATTGTTATCAAATGAAGGAGAGAGAAAGAGAGAGAGAGAGAGAGAGAGAGAGAGAGAGAGAGAGAGAGTGTACTTGCCTTAAATTCTATATAATTTATGTCCTTAAATTAGATGGATCCCTATATAACTCTTGAATTCCATTTAAGCTTTAGGATCCTTTAATATGCTATGCATGTCAATAAGTAATAAAACATACAAAATGCTAGAGTGTCTGTGATAATACAGCTAGTCACTTTCATAACTGAAGACTTGGGAAGCCATAAACTGTGGGAATATTTGCAGCTACCAAGCTGAGAAAATATAGACTAGGTATTAAACATAAGCATATGAGGCTGTATAGAATGAGATACCCTATGGAAGATGGAGACAGTATAACTACTATAGAGGGAAAGGTGATAAGATCATCAATGCTAAGAAAGGCCTTTTGTCCCAGGAATTCCCATGATAGGGTTTTCACTGTTAACAGTCAACCATATGACTTAAGCTTTAAGAATATGAATATTTGTTGTAGCTTTTCATAACAATGACAGAAGTGAAAAAGTCACAAATGTCTACGTGACCACTAATAATTAAGACACAAACATGTTGTGCTCATAGATTTAGAAAACAAAACAAAACAAAAACAAAAACCCTAGACTTCAGGGGTGGGATAGCATTAGAAGTGAATTATTCATGTGCCCTCGAAGAATTATTTTTCCATACAAGGCTGAATCTCAGGGTGAAAATTAACAAGACCATAGACTGTGTTTGCTTGTGTGACAGAGAAGAAAATTAGGAAAATGGCAAAGCCCCTGATTGCGTGAGTGTGCTTGATGTGGGGCTGAGAGTAGAATGGAAAGAGCTGTGTGGTGCCACTAAAAGCTGCATCTGAGAGAGCATGTGAGGTCCCCCCACACTCCCCACACCACGGATGCAGCGAGAAGATCCAAAGGCCTGAATTGGAGCCGGGATGGCTGGATTCTACAAGGATCATCACAGAGAAACACTCATAAGATGCAGCACGCTCTGCCTCTGCCGAGGCCCTCTCACTCCCACACATGACGTGTGGAATTCATTTAAAGAGTGAAAGCCTGACTTGCGAGACATTGACTTACAACCACGGAAGAGAATAGGATCCTCAGAAAAATAAACCTGAGTAAGAAACTTCAATGCCTTCCGTAGCTGCTCTAGTGAAACGAGATAGCCTTCACTTAGGCATACATACAGGATTATATGCTGATCAAAACTCATGAGACAATATGATCTGATAGAAGAGATCTATAACTTCAATTTACATTTAAAAACAAGAGGGTGTTAGACTATCTTTAGTTCAGTGGTTCCTTCAGCAGGTAGAAACATTTTAGATAGTTTTCATTGACTTTGCATTAAAAAAAACTTTGAACTAAGCATTACAAGGGTGTTAGTGACATTTTCCTCTTAGAGACTCTAGCTTTCATTTTATACCAGTTCATATGAATTTCCCGTCAACCAAGCATTTCTTTAATAGTAAATAAAATACCCCCTTTGTACTATGCCGTGCTTTTTAACTCATTCTGTTGAATTTCAGTTTGAGTAATGCAGTGATTACTTTTAATAATTTTATGAAGACACATGACTTAAATATCTTTTGGATGTAGCAGAAGAATTCTAGGCAATTTCTTTTTTTTTTTTTTTTTTGCCATCTGGGGGAATGTTACCAGGTATTTTAAGGAAAACTTTCCTACATCACATGTAGATGAGGACATGTACGTTTTTCCCAATGCAAAACTACAGGAGACTTTGCTAAAACTGTACTAATCATCAAGAGGAGCAAGGGTGGCATTAGGGACTAGACAGAGTCCTGTATTTTCATATTCCCCAGCATACAGTCATGAGCGCAGGCAACTAGCTTTGCAGTAACCAGAACTAATATATGTAGGTAAGTATGGATCACTTTGAATTCATCTTATAGTTATTTCAAACACATCCATTCAGTACATTTGTTGGACTCAGTTTCTTGTACTGTCATGGCTGTAAGGGCTAGATATTGTGTCTGAAGTAGACATCCATTAACAGTTGAACAAGTCAAATTGTTTTGCTCTTTTCGAAACAGCCACTTGATAAATTGGACTCATCAATATGGATCAATATGTTGACTGACATTGCTAGTTTGCTTTACTCACTTTGATGCACCAGGGTCATTAAAGCCCATCTTTCTGGAATCTTCTGTGTTTGAGAGAATGCACACTCTGTGTGGCTTGATCCTGGAAATCTGTCTGGGATGATGGAGGAATGACAAGAGAACAGACATACATGAAGAAAAGCAAGGATCAAGTGCACTGCGCACTCTGGTGGAGACACACCAACACAACCCAGAATCCATTGTGTTTATTTTATATATCTGCATTGAGAAACCAGGTTTATTGTATACAGCTGGAGGAGGAGGCAGGCTGAGTTTATCTTGATTGGAGGTCTCTGTAGGTGAGCAGTCCCAGGCTAGAGTCATCCAGGAGGAGGAAGCTGGGGTTGATCATTATTGCATACATTGATCGATTGTTCATAAAGACTCATGCTTGGAGTAGAGAAGTCTTTGCCATCCCCATGCGTCTGAGGCAGTGGGGTCCTTGACACGGCTGTCCTTATATTAATAATATGCAAATTCAGGAGTTCATCAGCTTCCCTACAGTGAGGGCCTTGCTCTGTATCAGGCTGGCCTCAAACCCCATTCCTTTTGCCTTAGGTCCTGAGTGACAATTGCATTCATTCATGGTCATTACCTTCTTATGATATTCACCATCATCCCATTGTGTTTTTTCTTCATATAGCCAAACATTAACCATTTCATGTATCTGTTGCATTTATTGTTTTAGGCCTTAGTACCTGTATAACCTCAGCACACTGTTAATAAGAGGGAAATGATAATAAAATTGTGCCATTACAGCAGTCACATGGAATTTGCTGCATGCACTGGTTATAGTTACAGAGGCCCTTGTGGGGCCAGCTTCTCTGCTATGCGGGGCCTCGCATATACCTTTGAGGGGCTTGTGAAACATTTTGATTTCTTTTAAAATTAGAAGAAAACAATAGTTGTAATCCAGCTTGGAATCACAGTTATGCCAACAACATCATAAAATACAAATCTATGTGACTTTGTAAAGACAGGGCCCAGGGCATCTGGCATGGCTCTGGGTCCTACTGTGGTACAATAAGAGCTGATGAGCAAAGCTTGAGCTATTCACTGGGTTCACTGAAACCTACAGAGCCCAGTGTGTGTCCCAGAAGTTATGAAAGTAACCTCACATCTGCCTTCCAACAGAAATACACTGGGCTAGCCAAGGACAGTCACAGGAAAATTGGAAGCTTCAAATGACCCATTCTCTCCAGGTTCACAGCGGGGTGGGGGACAGACTTCACAAATTCTTATTGTGTTCCACATATAAGGCAGCTGCCATAGCTTATAGATAAGGCCTTAGCTAAAGGGAGACTGAGGGTTTATGGTTGCTAAGCAACCAGAGAAGGAGGGCATGACCAACTGAGGTGATGCAGGTGAGCTGAGGCAGGGGCAGCACAGTGAAGTCTAGGAGGCACACATGGGGAACTGGAAGAATCTGGAGATGAGAAAACCTTCCAGTCAGAATGGTGATGAAGCCAGGTCCCAGTGAGTGGATCTGCCTGGACCATCCATCTCTGGTCCCTTATCCACTCCTCCTTGCTGCCAGAGAGCTGTTAGCAAAGGAGAAAAGAGGACCAAGGAACAACAGAAGGGCAGTCATGCAGTCCTCCAGCAGGAAACTCTGCTTGCACAGGACTTTTAACTTTTAATCTGGCTTGGAAAGCTGTTTATTACAAACACTGTAGTTATGAATTTCAGAATCAAGATAATTTATTAGATGACCATATGTTTTTTTTTTCAACAGAGTAATCTGTAGGTGTGATTGAATCTTCTTTCAGAGGCCTGGGGAGGTTTTTTTCCCCCAGAGAAGGAGATCTGTCCATTACTTTCAAGTCATTAAAAATACTCTGAAATAGTTAACTTTAGGGAAGCCCACACAGTCAGGGAGTCTCACTTGGACATGCAGCACTTTGCCCAAGGCAAAGACCATTCCTATGATAACCAGGCAGAGGCTAAGGCCTGCTTCTTCACGCTGAGTCTTAAGTGGGGAAATGACCCCAGGGAGTGTGAAGAGTCACTGATCGGAGGACTCTTTGGCTATGATAAAAGCACCCTGGGTGCTGAGGATGCTGCTGTTTCAGGTGGGGACCAGGGATGAGCATCCTTTCATCAACCTGAAGAATACATTTCCTTTTTATTTATTTATTTATTTATTTATTATTTTTAAAATATATACTTTTATTTTATTACATAGCAGGGAGAACCATGTAACAATCATGAGAATACTGAGTACTATATATCTTACATTCATAGTGACTTAGCCATCTGCATTCGTCTCATTTGAAGTAAGTGTTTTTCCTGTCTTGCTGGGTCTAGATCTCCAAATGAGATTCAATATCTATCTTATCTCAATTCTAATAGCTTAACTTTTTTATCTTGATCTGAAACAATCTTGTCCCCTAACCAGCTAAACTTGGTTATAGAGCTGTATTATCTTGTCTTCAATGCCCCTCAGAGACTTGAGAAGGAATAAAACTTAAATTCCCAAGCGAACCGGCTGTGTGGGTTAGCAGTTTCCAAAATGTACAAATTGACTTAAGACAGTTTGCCTCCTGACCAGTCACCCAATACACTGTATAATGTTGGAGCCTCATCTTCAGCTTTCTGGCCTAATATTTCTGCCAGACTTATTCTCAGGGCAGGAACTATTGAGGACTTGCTTACCCTGACTTGGCAGAGTGCGGCCGTCGACTCTGCCTGCATCTAAATTGCTCATTTTTAGGCAGAAAGAATACCTTTTCAAACTTGAATTCCTCGCTCATCTTGTACCTGCAACATTTTCACATAGATTTTCACTCTTTCCTTCATAACGGAAGCACAATTGGCCCTGCCGCATACACTCAGCATGTGTGCAGTGGCCACAGGCTCTGTACCCATGTGTTTCTGTATCTATCATAAGAGCCCAGGAGGCCTGCCTGGGCACAGAGCTCATGCAGATTGGGTGCTTTCCCAACATGCTATGAACAGTTCTCTCTCGGGGTGTTGGCCAGCTTGACGTGTTTGTAGGAGCTGTATTGTTAGATGCCAACGATGCATGTATCAAATACTCGTCCTCCATGAGCATGCACTGCCAAAGGGATGAACTGGTGGTGAGAGCTCCTGGATCCTGAACTGCCTCCGATGCCAGCTGCCTGTACAGGGACTGAGAACAAGCAAGGAAAATAAGTCACTTCTGGGCTAATCAGTCATTCCTTGATAAATACAAGGCAGGTTTATTTGTGGTTACTTTGACATATATCAGATTATTTGAAGCAAACATGAATACTTCGAAAATTGTGGTGATATTTGTTAATGTTTTGCCAGGAACAGTGTCACACAACACCTCAAACAATAATAATTTGCCTTCTCAATATTATGTGATCAGAGAGTGTGCAACCTCCAGCAATAGCATCTTAAGTTCCAGGGGACAGACAAGTGCAGTGGCAATAGGCTGTATTGTTTTGGAGGGTCTCTAGGATACTCCTGCAACTTGAGGTATCTTATACTTGGCACTAGGATTTTTACTTAGGTAGCCTATGTCTTCAAGGGGCATTACCCTTTAACTCCAGTTAACTTTTTATACAGATACAAAAATTATGTATATAAAAAGCTTATAAAATACTGGGTTTCCATATGGCCCTTTCAAACAATCCTTAGTGTCGCTTATCCCTTCTCTGCTTTGCCATCCTTCTTTGTAACTGAAGCTCCACCCCCATTGTTCCCCCCTCCCTGTTTATGTCACGTATGTTCTACTACACACCTACTGTTCAGGTCTGTACCCCACTTTTAAATTGGATTATTTAGGATTTGTTGTTAATCTAGTTTGGGATATTAGTCCTCTATTGGATGGGGAGTTGGTAAAAAAAAACCTTGTCTCATTCTGTAGGCTGTCATTTTGTCCTATTGATGGCATCCTTTGCCTCACAGAAGTTTTTCAGTTTCACGAGGCCCCACTTATTAATCATTGGTCCTAGAGCCCAAGCTGTTGGTTTTCGGTTCAGGACATTGTCTCCTGTGTCAATGCATTCAAGGCTCTTCCCCACTTTCTTTTATATCAGGTTCAGTGTATCTGGCTTTATGTGGAGGTCTTTGATCCACTTGGACTTGAGTTTTTTTTGTTGTTGTTGTTTTTGTTTTTTTGCAAGGTAGTGAACATGGATCCATTTGCATTTTTATACAGAGTCATCCAGTAAGACCAGCACTAGTTATTGAAGATGCTGTCTTTTTTCCAGCGTGTATTTCTGGCTTCCTTATAAACACAAAAACAAACACAGGTGTCCATAGGTGTTCAGATTTATGTCTGGGTCTTCACATTGATTCTATTGATAAATGTGTCTGTTTTTATACCAAATGCCATGCTGTTTTTATTACTATAGCTCTGCAATATAACATAAAAGCAGGAATGGTGAGATCTCCAGCAGTTCTTTATTGATCAGGATTTTTTATCTCTCCTAGTTTGTTTGTTTGTTTTTCCATATGAAGTTAATAATTGTCCTTTTAAGGTCTGTAAAGAATTGTTTTAGAATTTTGATGGGGATTGTGTTGAATCTGTGGAAAGATTCATGAAGTACAGAAGAGAAGGTATATTATTTTATGTTTGGGTAAATGTTCTGTAAATATCTTTTAGGTTCATTTGGCCTATAACGTGTGTTATGGCCAACATTTCTCTGTTTGGTTTTTGTCTGGAAGACCTGTATGTTGGTGACAGTGGGCATTGAAGTCTCCCACTGCCAGTGTGTTAGGGTAAGTATGTGATTTAAGCTGTAGTAGTGTTTCTTTTACAAACTTGGTGCCCTAATGTTTGGGAAATAGATGTTACCAATTGAAATGGCATCCTTGGGGATTTTTTCCCTGATGAGTGTGTAGTATCCTTCCCTATCTCTGCTGATTAGTTTTGGCTTGAAGCCTATTTTCTTAGATATTAAAATGGCTACATCAACTTGCTACTTAGGTCTATTTGCTTGAAATATCTTTTTCTTTTTCCAATCCCTTTGCCCTGAGGTAATGCCTATCCTTGATACTAAGGTGCATTTCTCAGATGCACCAGAGGATTGATCCTGTTTTCAAATCCATTCTGTTAGTCTGTGTTTTTTTTTTTAAGTTGGGGAATTGAGATCACTGATACTAAGAGATATCAATAACCAATGATTATTGTTTCCTGTTATTTTGGTAGTGGTGGTAATGGTAGAGTGTGTGTGTGTGTGTGTGTGTGTGTGTGTGTGTGTGTGTGTGTGTGTGTGTGTGTGTGTGTGTGGTTGTATGTGTGTGTGTATTTTCCCTTCTTTTGGTTTTGTAGGTGTGAGATTATTTTCTGTATTTTCATGGGTGTAGTTAATCTCCATAGGTTGTATTTTTTCCTTTCAGCACCTTCTGCAGGGTTGGATTTGTAGATAGATATTGCTTAAATTTAACTTTATTGTGGAATATCTTATTTTTTTTCCATATATAGCTTTGCTGGGTATAGTAGTCTGAACTGGCATCTGTGGTCTCTTAGAGGCACAAGACATTTATCCAGTCCCTTCTGGCTTTCAGAGTTTCCACTGAGAAGTCCACTGGTGAGTTCTAATAGGTCTGCATTTATGTGTTAGTTGGTCTTTTTCCATTGCAGCTTTTAATATTTTTTCTTTGTTCTGTACATTTAGTATTTTGATTATCATGTAGCAAAGGAACTATCTTTTCTGGTCCAATTTTTTGGTGTATGCTACTTGTACCTTTATAGACATCTCCTTCATTAGGTTAGGAACATTTTGGTTTTTTGTTTTGTTTTGTTTTGTATGTTTTGTGTTTTTTTTATTTAATTAATTTATTCAGATTACAACTAAATTGTTATCCCATCACTTGTATCTTCCCATTCCTCCCTCCCTCCCACTTACACCCTCTCCCCCATTTTATGGTCATAGGCTATCAAGTCTCATCTTGTAGCTTGCTTATTCTTTCTCTGAGTGCCACCAGGCCTCCTCACCAAGGGAAGGTGGTCAAATATGGTGCACCAGAGTTCATGTCAGAGTCAGTGCCCACTCTCCACATAACTGTGGAGAATGTCCTGTCCATTGGGTAGATCAAAGTAGGGGTTCGCTGTTTACTACTCGTATTGTCCTTGATTAGTGCAATAGTTTGAGCAGATCCCCCTGGGCCCCGATCCACCTGTCACGATGTTCTTCTTGTAGGTTTCTAGGATCCTCTGGGTCCTTCTATTTCCCCATCTCCTACATTTGTCTTACCTAGAGTCCCAGTAGGATGTCCTCACATCTATCCCAATCTCCTAGTAAGTGAAGACTTTGTGGGACATGTCTTTTGGACTAGTGCCCAATTATAAATGAGTATATACCATGTGACTTTTTTCTGCTTTTGGATTAACTCACTCAATATGATCATTTCTAGTTCCATTCATTTGTCCACAAATTTCGGGAATTCTTTGTTTTTAATAGCTAAGTAGTATTCCATAGTGTAAATGTACCACGGCTTTGTTACCCATTCTTCTACTGAGGGACACTTAGGCTGTTTCTAGGTTCTGGCTATTATGAATAAGGCTGCTATGAACATGGTTGAGCATATATCCTTGTTGTGTGGTGGAGCATCTTCTGGATATATTCCAAGTAGTGGAATAGCTGGGTCTTGAGGAAGCCCTATTCCCATTTTTCTGAAAAAGTACCAGATATTTTCCCAAAGTGGTTGTACAAGTTTGCATTCCCACCAGCAATGAAGGAGTGTTCCCCTTTCTCCACATCCTCGCCAGCATGTGTTGTCACTTGAATTTTTGATCTTAGACATTCTGATGGGTATAAGATGGAATCTCAAAGTCGTTTTGATTTGCATTTTTCTGAAGACTAAAGACATTGAGCATTTCTTTAAGCGTTTCTCAGACATTTGATATTCCTCTGTTGAGAATTCTCTGTTTAGTTCTGAGCCCCATTTCTCAATTGGGTTATTTGGTTTGGTGGTGTTTAATTTCTTGAGTTCTTTATATATTTTGGATATTAGACCTTTGTCAGATGTAGGGTTGATGAAGATCTTTTCCCAGTCTGTAGGCTGTCACTTTGTTCTATTGACAGTGTCTCCTGCCTTACAGAAGCTTCTCAGCCTCATGAGGGCCCATTTATGAATTGTTGACCTTAATGCCTGGGCTGTTGGTGTAGGTTAGGAACATTTTGTATGATTTTTTAAAAGACATTTTCTGTGCTTTTGACCTGGGATTCTTCTCACTCCTCTATACCTATTATTCCTAGGTTTGGTCTTTTCATAGTGTACTGGATGTTTTGTGTCAGGAGTGTTTTGGATTTAACATTTTTTGAGTGTTGTATTCATTTCTTCTATGCCTGAAAATCTTTCTTCCACCTCTTGTATTCAGTTGATGGAAGTTGCTGCAATAGTTCCTGTTCAAATTCCTAGATTTTTCATTTCCAGAATTCCTTCAGTCGGTGTTTTCTTTATTTATTCTATTTCCATTTTCAGGTTGAATAGTTTTATTTGTTTCCTTCAGCTGTTTGTGTTTTCCTGAATTTATTTAAGTAATTATTGAGTTCCTCCTTAAGGATCCTTATCATTTTCATATAGTTGGGTTTAAGGCATTTTTCTTGTGCTTCATCTATGTAGGGATATTCAGGGCCTTCTGTGATTAGATAGCTGACTCCAGTGTGGACACATTGCCCTGGATTTTTTTTTTTTACTTTGTTTTTATGCTGGCATCTAGACATCTGGGTTTGGGATGATTATATGGCTAGGTGCTGATTTCTGAATTTGTCTTCTGTTTCCTCTCTGGATTTTCAGAGACTACGCTGCTGTGTGTTAAGAGTCTGCTTCTCCGGCCTGCTCAGCTCCTGTGTTCACAGGGAATGCCAGCTGGGGTTGAAGACTAGGACACTGGGATGAGCTGGAGGAAGGAAAGAGAGAGAAGGAAGTCTTTGTGATCCATTGGGGATGGGTCAGAATGAAAATGGAGATCACAGCAGGTTTCCTGCTGGAGACATGGGAATAAAACTGGAGAATTGGATCTCTGGAGGATTAGAGAGGTGTGGGCTTGCATTCAACCTATTTGTTGCCCTGGAGTTGGGGTCTGGTACAAAGCAACAAGTGATGGAGGAAGGTTAGAAGGGAAAACCATTGGGTGGCACACAGAAAGCCTTCTGGAAGAGTGAGAGGAAAGTTAGAAAGGACCCGGAGGGAACAGGAGTTCCACAAGAAGACTAACAGAGCGAACTAACCGGGGCCCAGGGGAGCTTTCAAAGACTGAAACACCAACAAAGGACCCTGTATGGACTGGACCTAGGCCCCTACACATAAGCACCAGATGGGCAGCTTGATCTTCACGTAGGTCCTCTAATTAAAGGAGCTGGGGCTATCTCTGACAGATACATGGATGCCTTTGATCCCTTCGCCCTGGCAGGTTTGCCTTGGTAGGCCACTGTGGTAGAGGATGTGCTCAGTATTGATGTGCTGGGATAGGTGGGGGGGGGCTCCTCTTTTGTGTGGGAGGGAGCTGGGACCTGGAGGAGAGGAGGGAGGGGCTATGATTGGGACGTGAGGTGAATAAATAAAATAATTTAAAATATTTTTAAATGGGGAAGGCCCTTCAGATCCCCAGGAAATGGGAGCAGGTGGCAGGGAATGCTACTATGGTGTTCTGCTACAGAGCTGGGGGTTGGGTCTAGGGGACACAGCAAATCCTGAAAAGAAGTAATGTACAGTGAGGTTGGTAATTTCTGTTGATCTTAGTTTGGAAAGACTCTTTCATATGCTCCACCCCCTTTTCTCTGTCTTTCTCTTCCTCGCTCTCTCTCCTTTCTTCTTTTCCTTCCTTCTCTTCATCTCTCTCTTTTTACTTATTTGAAGGGTTTATTATTTTAACCCATCATTTATTTTTGGCAAAGAACCTATGTAATTGTAGCCTTCCTGTGGGTGTTATTTGCCAAGCAGGTGTAAAAATGCACTGCAGTATAATTTAGTAGAAAAACCAATTTTAGGTATTGAATTTCTGCTTCTGTCTGGGCGATTGTATTTAGCACTGTACCCTGTAGCCCTCAAAGTTTGTGAAAGGACTGAGGCAGGCAAGTTCATGATCACTTGTGACACAGAATTTAATTTTCTAGTGTCTCAGATTTGAAATTGTCACCAAGTCTAAAGATGGTGGGACTGGGTAAATGCAGACAATAAATGAAGCAGACTAAGGTCTCAGATAACCACCAAATTTATTCAGAGTCTCAGACACTTTATACTCTGAGGATTAAGAAAGGTCATATGAGTAAAGTTTTTATAAGTTCAAGAAGTATACACCCACAAGGAAAAGTCACATGTGGCAAAAGCATGTTTTATCCATAGAGGTGTATAACCATTTCACTGAATCTGCTAAACCTGGGAGCCGCATGAAAACATATTCCAAGAACAATATAATGTTTTGAAGAAACCAAGGTCATAAGACTCATGACTTGTTTTCTCAGAGTGTTCTCACAAGTGCTTGGAATTCTCCCCACATGAATCTATTCTTGGACTGTGCCCCAACAGAAATCATCTCAAATTATTTTTTTTTTACTTGAAAATTAAAGGGCAAAGAGTTCCATGCTCTCAGTAGGAAGCAGATCATTTCATGTGAGGGTTTAGATTGGGAAAAGAAAAGTCCATAGGTTCTTATAACTGATGAGTAAGATAAGGTTGTCCTCCACACATGTGCAAACACTATTTGTAATGATGAAAAATTAGTTCTTAAAAAATAAATAAAAGAAAAAGAAGATCTAAAGACTATCTGGAGAACGTAACACAACAGACACATGTAACATTCCTTGTATTATACTGATTAACTATATGGTAGAATCTAGTTACTCTTTCTTATCTTCATCAGCCATAAGATTTTATAAGGTTAATTTCCTTAACAGTTATACTTTATTATGAACTTATTAAATGAACGTACCTCCCTTACAACCCGACTACCCTAAACAAGAGGGAAAGGAGATTAAGGAAAACAAGAATGAAACTTTCTATGTATCACTTCCTAGGAATGATTCTCCTGGTGTAGTCAACAGGATTTCAGCAGATCAGCCATTCCACCAAAGTTGCTGCTGGAACCTGGAGCAACCAGATCCTGGAGCCTCAGCTGGAGCCCCAAGGCTGGACGCCTTCCTTGGAGCAGTTCTCTCTAAGAGCGTCTCAAAGTGGAGCAATGAACAGCCAAACAATACCAAGTCAAAAAACAAACAAACAAACAAAAACCCAGCCTTTTGTTTGGGGCTCATATATGTTTTTCCTCTCAGAGTCTGTACTAGGATGTTCTTCAGCAGGCAACAACCAATCCCCTACATGCAGTGGTTCTAAGTGGATAGACATCACCTGCTCTCTCACAAGTCTGTTCCCCATCCCACACTTGGGATCAAAACAAAAACATGTGTATCTCCCCTACAAGATTTTTTCATGTTTATTTCTTCCTTAAAACAAGGATAAAAATGACTAAAAGCAAAACTATTTTTTATAAAAATCTTTACCAAATTTCTACTTATATTCAACAGTGATTCTGTGTGTGTGTGTGTGTGTGTGTGTGTGTGTGTGTGTGTGTGTGTGTGTGTGTGTGGCTTTGAACGGATTCTGAGGATCTCGACTCAGGACCCTATGTTTGCATGGTAAGCACTTTATCTACCAAGCCCTGACCTCAGCCCCAGAGACATTGAACAAAATTTTTATACATTATACAAGCTCTAGAAATATATGTGTCTGGAGCTCTGCCAGGACTTCTTAGCTTGTGGGGGAGCCGACAATGCTCTGCAAATGTTCTACCCCTGAGTATTTTTCTGTCCCCAATATAATCGTCAAGGGAATCTCCCAGATCAAGTGACAGGCAGAGGCTTGAGAAGGAAAGAAGAGAAAATTGGGGAAATAAGGAAAGGAGAACTTTGAGAAGAAGGAATATGAGATAGTTTGTGGGTTTTAAAGGCATATGTTGTAACTATCACCCTTCCATGGTTGCTGGCCCGTCCGTAGATAACCATATTGCCACGTCTGCTACCAGATGCTTACCTGGGCACTTTACGTTTGTTAACCCATCCCTTCTCACGGAGTGGCGGGAGTCTAAAAACCATTATTTTCCATGGAGAAGAAAGCTGAACGAAAACGTCATCACTCACCCATGTCACTCAAGCCAGCATGTTCTCCTTCACACGCAGACATTAGCTTTTTGTTACAATAATTGCATGCAGACATGGATGTGAGGGGGGCTACACGGAATCAAAAGGAGGAGTGCCAGAAGTGAAGTGAGGTTTTGAAGATGAGAAAAAAAATAGAAAATATGTAGCTTGAAAACAAAAACAGTATCACTGAAGATAGACGGATGTGGCAGTGGCAGGGTGGTAGGGACAAGAGAGTGGGAAAGACCAACAACGGCATGAAAATTCCTAAGAAAACACATTATTTTGTATACTAGTTAAACCATAAAAATAACAGCCCCTAGTCCACCCCAGCTCATAGAGAACTGGAAAAGTCAGGATGCAGTGAACACAGTCAATTTAAGCCTGATATCGTCATGTTAGCCTGTCCCCTATGCAGACCTCTTTCCTGGCAAAGAATCCCAGCTAAGTGGGCTGCCTTAATCTGCTCAAAACCTGAAGGGGATGTGGCAGAAACTCAGAGCTGTCTGTGTGCCCTGAGTGCTTGGAACACCAAAACGATGAGCCCTTGAGAAAACAGCTAATGGTAAAAGGCAGAGATGAAATATGTCAGTCTTTGAGAAGGAGGAGGTTTTTTTTTTTCTAATTGTGTTCTGGAATGTTTATGCAATAGTAATTTTGGAGAATATGCTGTCTATCCTTCATTCTTCCCAAGACATTTTGCTTATATTCTAGCAAGAAACATATTTTTGCCAACAGCTTGTGATGTATTCAAGTCTGCAGTGGAAACTGCTCATCATCCTTTTCTTAGAAAGCTGTGGGGAAGGAGGAAAATACTGACTCTGCTGTTTACTTTCCATAAAACCTTAGCTAAGGTTTTAACTTTTCTTGACTTTGCTGTGGGGGTGGCAGTAGCACATGCTTTAAGGTTGAGAACAGAATGAAGTGAAAGAGGCCTGCGAAGGCTCTTGCCTTCTGCCCGGTACCAACTTAACACATTGCCAGACTGTTACTATGATTTCAGTTGCTACTATAATGCTGACGATTCAATAGCTTCATGTTCTAATTTGTATGTATTGAAGCAGTCAAATTCTGCACAGTTCTCTTTGGTTTAAAATATAGAAACAGATATTTTATGATGTGAGTTTATATTGGTTATAAACACAGACACACATATATGCAAGTATGTATGTATGTATGTATGTATGTATGTATGCATGCATGTGGTTCTGAGTATTAAGTGCCTATTACAATTCTAAGCATATATACAACAAATACTAGTGCATCAACTTTGATAAAAACAAAACTGTATGTAAAGACATATCTTAACCATAACACAACAAGAGTCAAAGACCATAATATCTACCTTTCACCAACAGACAAGTCATGCCAACAAAACACAAGCAGAGAAGCATCTGGGTCAAATGAAATCATATCTCAAATCAAACAGCTGGAGCATTGCATGCTAACCCTGCAGAGTGCATATTCTCTTCTTAATAGCATGACACTCTGTCTAAATAGGACCTAATAGAAGGTTATAAAAGAAGAAAATTTGAAATAATTTGGTGCACTCTATATGACCACAATGAAATAAAATTAGAAACACACACCAAGAAAAACTATAGGACTTATACAAATTCATGGAGACTATACAACGCACTATTGAATGATTAATGCTTATCAGTGAGATCACAACAGAAATTTAAATTTTTTCTTAAGTTGAATGAAAATGAAAACATAATATACCCAACTCTATGCTATAATAAAATTTTTCCTTAGAGGAAAATTTATAGTTACAACTGCCTACATTATACAATCAAATAGCCAACAAGATGGCTCACGATTAGGAGAACTGCTCTTGCAGAGGACCAGGGCTCAGTTCCCAGCACCTTGATTCTGATTGGGTAATTCATAGATTTATGTAACTGCAATTCCAGGGAATCCATGTACCCTTCTGACTCCTGTGGGTACTAGCACACAGGTGGTGCACATGCATGCACTCCCCTCCCCCTCTCTCTTTTTACATAAAATAAACATTTTGTTCTGGAAAAATGGCTCAATGTTTAGGGAACTACATCATCTTCCAGAGAACCAGGCTCAAGTCCTAGCACTCAGCCAGGTGGTAGTGGCACACGCCTTTAGTCCCAGCACTTGAGAGGCACAGGCAAGCAGATCTGTGGGTTCAAGGCCAACCTGGACTACAGAGTGAGTGTCAGGGCTACAGAGAGAAACGCTGTCTCAAAAACAAACAAAACTAAAAGTAAAAACCAAGTCCCAGCAGCCATATGACATCTTACAACTGTCTGTAACTTCAGTTCCATGAGATTCAATACTCTCTTTTGGCCTCTGCCAGCACTGAACACATGTGGCACACAGATATCCATGCAGCAAAACATTCATAAAAATAAGTCTTTTTTGTTTTTGTTTTTGTTTTTTTGAGACAGGGTTTCTCTGTGTAGCCTTGGCTGTTCTGGAATTCACTTTGTAGTTGAGGCTGGCCTTGACCTCACAGATATCCACCTGCCTCTGCCTCCCAGAGTGCTGGGATTACAGGCGTGGGCCAAAGTGCCCAGCAAAAATAAATCTTAAAAAAAAAAAGGCTTAAAAGAAAAATAATGACAGGAAAAAAAATATTCCTGTTCCTAGGAGTGCTGGTGTGGCTGCTGTGTTGCATGTGTGTCAGGAGGAGAGAGGCTGTGTCTACATTCAGTCTTCTGACCTATGAAACTCTGCATCATCAGTAGCCTAGCATTCCTTGAAGAAAAAAAAAAAGAGCCTGAGAATGACCACCACTCTGGCACTTCGCAGGTTCTGATGGCTTCTAGGAGTAGGAGCAAGCCAGAGGCTAGAAGATCCCTGCCTAGTACTGAGGGCCCTAGGCAGGAGTGACCCAGAAACAGACAACTCTCTCATGGGGCTGCTCAGGCAGGCTAAGTGACGAATGAGGCCGAGACTGTTGCTGTGGGGCGTGGACTGGGAGCTAGCCTACGACAACCACCAGTTGTGTGCCCTGGAAGCCTGGGGGTGGGGAAGACCTTGGCTGAGATGACCTCTACCCAGGACCATAATGCAAGAACAGGCCATAACACTCCGGAGACCACTCCTGAGTCAACCTCAGACATGCAAAGAACTCAGGCACCTCTTAGAGGAGCAAGCAAGTAGTGGAGAAATGGAAGAGAAAGAGAAACAGAAGGATGTGGGCACAATGAAGAGGGGGAAGAAATGGAGACTCGGGGTAGTGAGGAACGGCCTAATGTAAGTAGCCGGTGATGCCACCTGGAGCCATGGTAGGGTTCTGGCCTGGGTCTGTGGCATTGAAGCAGCCGGGGTCTGTTTCTAGCAAAGGCCCTGGTCTGGGCTATTGCCTGGGAACATGATAAAGTCTGAAGGCTGTGGAGAACTGGTCTCACCCCTCACCTGGGGCATCTTGGGAAAGCAGGTTCTGTAGTCATGAAAGCAGGAAAGCTGACCCCATCTCTAGACAGCTAAAGTTCTTGGGAGAGGAGCTCTGCAGAGGGCAGGGAGTTATTGGAGAGCTGGCTCTACCATCATCTCCTGGGCAGTGGTGTGGATGAGGATGAAAGAAATATCCTCCTCCCACTTGCCACTCACCACCTGCAGCAAGTGGGAAATCTGGCCCTGAACCTCACCTGAGCAGGACAGTAGAGCTGACCCTAGGGCCTGGTGGAGTTGTGGGCAAGCTGGCTGAGGGCCTCATCTTGGGATAGCTGGCCCTACCACTTGTCTACCTTTCAGTGACATGAGCAATGGAGAGATGACCCCCTTCTCTTGCCTCTTGACACCTATGGCAGGCAGCAGAGCTGGCCCCAGATCATCAGAGTGGGAGAGCTGGTCCTGACCCTCATCTGCTGCAGCATTTGGGAAAATAGGCCCTGAATCTTACCTGGGTAGCACAGTAGAGCTGGCCCTGGATATGGGGGTGAGCCAGTCCAGAGGGCCAGAGTATGAGAGTGGTGGTCCTGCTTCTTGTCTTATGGGTAGTGGTGCAGACCAAGGAGAGATGTCCCCCTCTTCTCCTTCATCTCTCACCATCTATGGCTGGCAAGAGAGCTGATCCAGAGGTCATGAGAGTGGGAAAACTGGTCATGTCCCTCACCAGCTACAACATTTGAGAGAGTGGGGCCTGCACCTTGCATGGACAGCAGAATAGAGCTGGCCTTGTTTGTGATGGTTGGTGATGATCCAGCTCTGAGGGCAGAACAGCTGGCAGGGTAACCAGCTCAGATATCCAGGACTTTGCCTTGGCCTACCCCAACATCTACCTTATAGATGAACTGCTGAAGTGCATGCAAGGGCCAGTCCTACAGATCCAAAACTACAGGATCTCCATGACACAGGGTAACAACAGGATATCTGAGAAGAGTCCCGGTGAGGTCATAGTATCTACAGAGTAGCAGAAGCCAGAGTCCTTGTACCAGACCAAGGAGTCATAGCAATGAACATTTGCAAGCAAAGAAGTGTGAACAAAAGGGTATACTCTGGGACACACGGACACACTACAGCTTCTATAATGAGTTCTTCCCCCCTCTGTTGTGGTGGAAGTTGTAAAGATGGAGGGTGCAAGGAAGATGAGTGGGATTGGGGAATATGATGTGAAATTCACAAACATCAATAAAAAGGTTTTTAAAAGACCTTTCTTTAAAAAGAAAGAAAAAACTGAGCATGGTGATACACATCTTTAATCTCAGCATTCAGAAGACAGAGGCAAGCAGATCTTTGTGGGTTTAAGGCCAGCCTGGTCTACATAGCAGTTTCTATGCCATACACAATGAGACTCTATTTTAAACAAATAAACAAACAAATAATAAAAAAAATCAGAGATATCATGAATAAATCACAATTCTCCTTAAAACCATGGGAAAAAAAGAACAAATCAGACCAGCATCAGTAGAAAAATAAATAAATAAATAATAGCAGAGAAGAAATTAATAAAATTAAAATGTGTACACACACAAAGAACAATGACACAGGAACTTTTGTGAAAAGAGAAATGATTTGGCAAACCTTAGCCAGACTAGCCAGGAGAGAGAAAACCCAGATTGACAATATTAGCAAGGAAAGGAAGATATTATAATAGATTCCAATGAAATCAGAAAACCATTAAGGCATATCTTGAAAACTTATATTCTACTACAATGAAAAAATCTTGAAAAAAAGAATGAAAATTTAAATATATATGACCTATCCAGACTAAATGAAGGTGAGATAAAATTTAAACAGACCTATAACAAGCAATAAAATGGAAGTAGTAATATAAAACAAAATCTCTCAATTTAAAAAGTCCATGTATGGGAACTGGAGAGAGGACTCAGCAGCAAAGAGTGCTTTGCTAGTCTTCCAGAAGACCCAAGTTCTAGTCCTGGTACCCACACTGGATAGGGGGATAACATGCTTTCTTCTGGTTTCCACAGTTACTCCAGAGGTCACGAGAGTGGAGGAGCAGGAGAGTTGATCCCACCTCTGGCCTAGCACACACATGGTATACATTCATCAGCTCTCACACAGACACATATTTTATTTTAAGCAAATCTAAAATAAAGGTCCAGATGCAAATGAATTCACTGCTATTGAAGAATTCTATCCCAACTTTAAAGAACTAACATCATTACTTTTATTGACCAAACTTCCCGGTGAACATTAGTACAAAAATTCTCAATAAAATATTTGCAAACTGAATTTAAGCCACATCGAAAAGATCATTCACCATGATCAAATTGACTTTATTTCAGATATGTAGGAAATGATCAAGATACACAGAACAATATTATACAAATGGACTCAGTGGCAGAGGTCACACAATCCTCTCAATAAGCACAGAAAAGTGTCTAACACCATGCCACAATCCTTCCCAATGCAGTCCCCAATGAAGTGGGCCCTAGAAGAAACAGACCTCATCATAATAACAACTATCAATGGCAAAGCAAATAGTAAATAGTAAACTGGAAAAACTCAAAATATTTCCACCAGGAATGAGTATTCACTACATCTACTTTATTCAATTCTGTGCTTGAAGTCTTAGCTATAGTAAGAGAGTGAGAAAAGGAAATGCCATAAAATAAGCAAGGAAGTCACAGGTTCCTTAACTGCAAATGATATAGTAGTTAAATATGTAAAAGACAAAGATGACATGAGAAAACTTTGATAGACCCAGTAAATACTTTTAGCACAGTGGCAAGATAAAAAATTAATACACAAAATCATATTTTTTATATATAGTAGCCTTCCTATATATAAAAATAACACATACTGAAAAAGAAATGAGAAATAAAAACAACATTCTCTATTACCCTTCACAAAAATATCTGGGAATAAACCTAACCAAAGGAGCAGAAAAGCTCTATAATGAAAAGTGTAAACCACTGAGGAAATAAATTGAAGTCACTAGAAGACAGAAAGTCTCCCATGCTTATGGATTAGAAGAATTATCACCAAATGGCTATATTACCAAAAAGCAAGTTATACATTAAGTGTGATCTCCATCAAAATTTCAATGTCACCCTTTAAAGAAATAGAAAAATCTTTGTTGGCTATACACCTGACAGAAAGTAGATTTCTAGGCTATACAAATAACTTAGGAAGTTAATAAGTCCAACAACCCATTCAATAAATTTGTTAATGTCATGAATGGAAAGTTCTCAAAGGATGATGTCCAAAGGCCACATTACTTACATGAAAAATGTTCAACCTCATTAGTCATCAGAGAAATGAAAATTGAACTATATTGAGATTCCATCCCATACCACTTAGAATGGCAGTTGTTAAACAAAAACAAAACAACAACAACAAAAGCTGACAAGCACACAGACCAAAGGGAACCATCACATCTTCTCTATGATGTCTATACAGTACATAGAGATCAACCATATGACCTAGCTATCCCACTCCTGGATATTTAGCCAAAGAATTCTATGGCGACATATGACAGGCACATTTGTATATCCATGTTCATTGTAGCTCTAGTAGTCACAGTATCTAAACTATGACTCAACCTAGAGGAACAGTTACAGGAATGTTACATATATAGATGTTTTAACCATAATACAGAGTGGTTACTGCACTTGCAGGAGAGTAGATACAACTGAAAGTAATCATAATAAAGGAATTAAGTCAGCCTCAGAAAGACAAATTTGCATACATTCTCTCTCATTTGAGGTTCCTGGATTTTGTATAGATTAAATCATGTAAACACTGAGGTAAATAAAGAATGCCAACAGTAGGGGACTTGGAAGTAGGGAGGGGAAGAGCACTTGCAACAGGAAGGAGGAGGAAGGGGAAAATGGGGGGGCTAGAGGGAAGTAGGCTCAAGGGACACCTGTATGGAAAATGTACTTATATAACCCACTACCATGTACAATTAGCATACATAAACTGAAATTAAGTATGTAAAGAGGGGGAGGGGAATTCTGTACAAAAGACCTGCAATAGGAAGTCTTTGTAATGAAGCCTTATTTTGTGATGAAATTTAAACATATTGTGCTTTGGTGTATCTACTTAAGACAAACGCGTAAGAAAATAAATACAGCTTTATTGTCTGTGTGAAAGACAGTGCTTCATTTGCTGTTAGGTTAGAGTCTTCTGCAAACCAAATGAGCAAGTAAGCACCCTGACATACACTGTCCTACTTCCTCACAGGCCTTAGGAGGAATGTGGGACGCTCCTGAGGCCTGCAGGAGCGGAGAGCGCAGTGTCTAGCTTTCAGACAGGCTGCCACTCATTACTTCTTTGTCATATTTTAGATTTCATAACCCATGAGTACAGTTTCCTTCCAAATTACTACCACAGATAAACTAAATATTTTTTCTTCTTCACAAGAGGAGGCGGGAAGATGAAATTCAAAGATACTGGTCCAAAGCAATCCATTTGCCTGAATAACATAGGTTTTTCTACTGCAGTGTGTTAGTTTGTGTTGTGCAGTTTTTCTCTACCATTGCCTATTCATTGGGTAGTTAATATTCTAAGAATAATGTTTTTGTGTACATACATATTTCATATGTTTATATTAGTTTATAATGATTTATTCTTTTGTAGTTTTGATCTAATATTAGTTCTCTTTGAGATTTAAACTGGCTATTTTTATTATTTGACTTCTCACTTTCATATTCAGAAAATGCTGACTTTAAAAGTTTAGGCTTTGAGTATTTTCTGGTACAATGCAAGCTTTGGGAAGGCAGGGGTCTCAGTAAGCACCTAGGAACAGATCAGAACTTGGTAATGTTAATACACAGTGGGCTCTCAAGCCTTTACCTATGGAATTAGAGAGCTAAGGCTTCTCTGCCTTGTGGCCACTGATGCTTTTCATGCCATTCTCTCATCTAAGAAGAAATGAGCTCTCTTCTTAGAAGGTTGCTTGGAATAAACCCTCATCATCACCTTGTAGATGTCACCCTCGACCTCCCAGACATAAAAGTCAAAATATCTCTCAACACTGTCAATAGAGCTAGGAAGGACTCAAATCTCCCTCTATTCAGACTATGTTCCTCTGAGGTAGGGTGGACAGATTGCATTGCTGGGTCAAAGGAAGCATTCATAGTTATGAGTCCCTAAACTAGAGAAAAAGAGACTTGGAAACTATTTGAGTTTCACAGTCAACTCAAAACATTTAAATAGATTGCTTATGCTCCATCAAAATTGACCCAGTAATTGAGCCCTTGCAGCATGTTTGTTATAGTAAGATGGAAACAAGTTTTTACTCTTTGGCCAAGAGAGAAGGAATCATTTTAAGTCACCAAAATAAAACTATGGCAGTGTTTGCCATCTTTCCTTCTCCTCCCAATGTAGTTCATAGGGAATCCAGTGTCATTCACAGGTCTGAATACAGAGGTTCTAACCCCAAAGTCTTCATAGTATTTAGCATTGTGAATGCTATATGGAACTCACATTTTTTTTGCTTATTTTGGTGATGCAGCTGTAGAAACGTATACATCTGTGGGATGTGAGAAGCAACCTCTGACAATGTGCCATTGTTTTCTAAGCTACTACACCCCATTTGTTAGTTCCACATGATGTTAGAGAACTGGGAATATAGGCCACCATATTAGTTAGGAGTGTGGTTGTTTATTTGTTTGTTTGTTTTTCAAGACAGGGTTTCTCTGTGTAGCCTTGACTGTCCTGGACTTGCTTTGTAGACCAGGCTGAAGAGAAGTGTTGAGTATGAAGAGAGATCTGAGAAATGGATACAGATATCATACTACATAAGAGCCAGGATCTCGGCTCAAATGATCTGCAAATGGGCAATATATTGCATAAATCTTTCCCTGTCTAGAGATTCAACTATATAGATGAACTAGTTAATGCAAGTTACCTATAGCTGGGTATGTGATCATACTGAAAAAGAGTAGGCTGGGATATGGCTTAAATGAAATACAGGAAACAGTGCAGCCCTCCTCAGTAACAGAGACTCAGATGGTACTATTAGGGAAATTATCATCACTGACCATAAGTATGAGCTGTTATACCCAGTGAACTCATTGACAATTATGCAAAGAGCCAAGATGATGTTTTATCATGCAGACCTAATGTGGAATCTTGGTTTTTCATTGTGTGAAATGTTTTCCATCAACTAAAGTTAATTGTAACAGCTATAACAATCACAACAACAAAAAACCTTTGTATTTCAGTTCTTTACAGGCTCCCAGAGCATTTCTTACTTAGCTTCTTAATACCAAGGCTCAGCTGCAGAACTTTTCTATATCAACCTTGTGTGGGAACCCAAGGCTCTCAGTGGTGCCTCTACATAAGCCTTCCATCTGCCCTGCTTTTAGAAATGCTAGAGATCAAAGCCAAGCCCTTCCCTATGCCAGGCAAATGCTCTACCACTAGGCTGTAGCTTCAATCTCCATGCAGAAATTATAGTCTCCATAATCTAGTGTTAGGCAATAAGACAGAGGGTAGATTATCTAAATTTTCCCAAACTTCCTCCCAGACCTTATCCTCAGATATACACACCTTGTCTCCAGAAGTCACATGGCTCCTGGACCAAAAAGGAAGAAGCATTCTAGAGAGTGGATGGTCAACGCTAGAGCCTGGATTGTTACATGCTTGTGGCTGCTTTTGGAAAGACGCAATTATTGAGAGAATTCAAAGTATGATATACTACCCTACACAGGCTATCTACAAAATCTACTAGAGTTCTCATAGCAATGAGCTCCAGTGAATATTCAGTATTGAGTTCTATGTCATAGATAGAACACCCATGTGTTCATAAACACAATTCAGGACACTGAGTGTTGGATTATGCTTCCCCTCTCCCATCCACTTTGTAGTTTCGAAATGGCTTCTTTTTTTAAACAATTGCTTCCCATTGTTTTCGCATGTAGGAAGAGCAGTAGGAACAAAGCTGTGGCTGCAGATGGTGCAAGTGCCTTGTTGGGTTTCCTGCTCTTGAGATTTCTAGTTTCTCTTTAACACAATCCATAGACGGGCTTGGCGGGGTCTCTACTGAAAGCTCCCTTTCTTGCCTAGTTTTGTCCTGCTGTCTCTTTTATACATTGCAAACTATTCCTTTCTGTATTTCCCTCTCCTAGGTACTAAATACACCCATCACATATTTCCACACACTCCAAGCCTTTTTGGCAAATCTCTGTAGTAAACAGATGGACTCTCCGTGTTGCTGGGAGACCACTTCACATGGAGAAACCAGTCCAAAGGGGGCGGAGGTGGGGGGAGGAAGGGCTGCACAGGGTGATGGATCTGAGCACCTCTTCTCTGTCTCCTTCTTCTACGTGTTCCATGACTCCCTTCTTAATTCAGTTCTGGCTTATTGCCTGCAAGCCTAACAACACTGAGCAGACCACCTCCCCTCAGGAAACCTCCAGTCTCAAGACTGAGAAGAATAATTCTATTAAGCCGAGAGTGTTTTTGCGAAAATTTAATGAAATAATGTCTGTCAAGCTCTTAGCAAGGTGTTTTCTTGGTTGACGGAACTAAATTGCTGTGTATCGTTGTCAGCAAGGTGGGGGGTGGGGGTGGGGGTGAGGGTGAGCTACTTCTCATTGAGTTCTAAGCAGTATTTGACTCGGATGGGAATGGAAACTCCAGTTTTTTATGTCATTATTTTTGGGAGGCTCATTTAGAGGGTTGGTTTGAAATGTACTTTAAGTTCAACATCACTTTAGGCCTTGACGTGTTCTACTTTAAGAATGGGTGTATTTGCTACAGACCTCACGGGTAGCCGCCATGAAGATTACCTACATGCCTGCTACCTGGTCTGATAGTCAAGATCAATAGATTGCAGTCTCAAACACTCCGTGCTTCCCAGCTGCCCCCAATGCACACGTCTCCCTCTAGCCTCTTTCTCTACCCTCCCTCTCCCCCACCAACCTTGATGCTTTCCAGAATACACCCTGGTTTCCTACCCAGCTCTTGCTTCCTGGGTTGGGGGGCAAGGGGAGGGAGGAGAGTAGGGTACTGTCTGCAGCTGGACCCCAGAGTCTAAAACTGTTTAGCCACAAGGAAGTCTTTCCAGGCAGGCTTTGGATAATGACTGGAGTGATGGCTTCTTTGTTGTAGAGAAGTCACCAGAATGAATTCATGTCTTTCCTGACACTGGCTGTTCTTTTTTTACAGGAAGCCCCTTCTTGCAGCAGGCAGCCTTTTTGCTGAGGACATTAGCCCACTGTTGCCAGCCAACAGCCCCAAAGTTTCCCCGGAGCCTAAAGCAGCTCGTGCGCCAGCGCCTAGGATCTGGACCAATGTGCGCGCCTTGTGCCTTGCCCACCCGGACGCCCTCCCCCGAGGAGCTTGCGACTGGCCAATGACAGCCTGGCCCTGATAGCTTGGCTTTCTCCCCTCCCTTGTTGCTGCTCCCTAGCCCACTCTGCCCCGCCCACCACTCTTCAGCTCCGCTTTGCCTCCCGCAGGGTTAGCTCCTGGAGCGCACGCACTGCCTGGGCTCAGCAAGCCGGCACCGGCCGCCAGCGCTCCCCGCTCGGGTCGCGGGTCAGCTGCTCCGGGCCTGAAGTGGCTTCTGAGCCTGGGGACCATAGGTCAGAGGGACTTCATCCCCGAAGAGAATCAGTGCAGAAGACAGAGCAAGGACGAGCCATGGACCCTGTGAGCCAGGTAGAACTGAACAGGACAGGCAGGGCGGCTGGCCTAGGGTTGGGGAACTCTGACACCCTGGACAGGTGTCCCCAGTCCTCCGCTCATACTTGTATTTTCTCTCCCTTGTCTCGTTCTTCCGTAGCTGGCCTCGGCGGGCACCTTTCGGGCATTGAAGGAACCCCTTGCCTTCCTGCGAGCCTTGGAGTTGGTGAGTAGCTGTGAGGCAGCGAGCTGCCAGTTAGAAAGAGGTCAAGTGGGGCGCTCTCTGCCGGGTTTGTTCACAGCCTGGGGTCCAGGCTCCTTCAGACCTGCCTGCTCCCGAAGTGCGGTTCTGGAGCTGCTGTGTGAGGTGGAGGTCACACTAGATTCCAGGGAAAGAGCGGATGCGTTTGTGCAGGAGGTTGAATCACCTCCCTTAGCAGCTTGCTAGCCAGCAGGGTCTGGTGGGAAAGCAGGGGAGGTGGGAGGGAGAAAGGGAAGCCTCCAGGGCGTTCTGGTCTCTTCCCTGGACCACTGTCAGCCTGAGACCAGGCAGCATAGGGACCCAGGATCAGATATGCAGAACTGGGAGGACTTGTCCAAACTGGAAAAGTTGGTCAGCACTCGGACAGCTTCTGATCTGTGCAGGGACACTCCACAGCTCAGGCACCCACTGCTCTGCTGGGAGCTCCAGCTAGAGCAGGGTGGTGGGGGGTTGGGGGGTGCCTCCAGGAATTAGACAGTATGTGGAGGAAGACTACAGTGGACTCCTCTGGTTTCCCCCAGAGGAATCCTTAATCAGCTTTCTCTAATGATTGGGCTGTGGTAACTTACACTGTTCCTCTGCTTTGTTTCTGCTGTAAACAGCCACCTCAAGAGTTCTGTGGTAATCTGTCAGCAGACGGGAGCAAGGCACGAGGCCTCATGGAGCATTGCCAATGCTCTTGGCTGGCATGATAGTTATCAGGAGTGAAGTCTGCGGGTCACACATTTCCTCTTGCTAGGAGCTCTGCTAGGCTAGAGAAGCCATCTGAACAGAAAGTTCAAAGCCCGTCATGTAGCATTAATCACAGGCGCTAACGCCGACCAGCTAGGAAATTATGTAAGAGCCTGTTCTGTGCTTCAGACTCGGAGACCAGGGCGTGTCTTCAACTACACAGATGTGATGCATGTTTACATGACAGGCTGGAGGTAATCACGTCTGTCCTGTGTATTGACCTAAATCACAATGCCTGATTGGAGCAGTTTAACCTCTTCAACAAAGTTCTTTAAGAAGGGTGGGGCTGCTGGCTTTCAGTTGGCTATTCTGATACTGTTTCCCTTTTTACTCTCTCTCTCTCTCTCTCTCTCTCTCTCTCTCTCTCTCTCTCTCTCTCTCTCTCTGTGTGTGTGTGTGTGTGTGTGTGTACACCAAGGCCATGGTGCATGTATGAAGGTCAGAAGACAACATATGGGAGTTGGTTCTCTTGTTCCACTTATATAGATTTCTGCGTTGGAATTTGGATTATGAGGTTTAGTAGCAAGTACACTTATCTGCTGAGTAACATTGTTTGTTTGTTTGTTTAGTTGGTTGATTGGTTTGGGTTTTTTTCCTTGTTGCCAAATCCAACAAGCCATGCTGTTCTCGCAGTTGGCGAACCTTTCGATTGTCTTCCATAACCTCCTCCTTGCGTTAATTTACTTAGCCATTCAACTAGTGCTTCTTGGGAAGGAGTCGCTTTTTTAAAAATCAAAACAGTACTTCTGTTGCCAACTTGTTTTCTCCCAAAGGTCAGAAACCTGACATCATTTTCTGATACAACCCGTGACTGTCTCACATCGTCTTCAAATCCCACTCATTCCTCAGCAAAAATTTTGACCCTCCACACAAGTCCTCGATAGATATGTTACAAAGCCTGGTCTGAGTGAGGTGGTTGAGATCGCAGCTTTCTGGACAGCCAATCAGAACCCTAGGAAGATGGGCTTTCACCAACCACACCATTGTTCTACACAAGCTCCTGTGGTGGGTAATGCTCGGACTCATCAATGCTGAAGAAGCCCCACGCTGGGGCACACTGTCTCCTCAGAGCTCAAAGGCACTGCTGTTCGCCTCAGTGAATATTTGCATTTCTCTTTCACATTCCAGGTCAAGGGAAGATGTTTAAAGGATAGCTCCTTAGTAAAGTGTGTCTCATACGCCTACCATTTCTTACCCCCAAAATGAATGACTCACTCCATTCTCTGGGCTTTCATTACTTTTTATTCATTTATTCATGAGAAGTATCACACTGTATTACATTGTACTAGAGGCTGTCTTTTCTGTAGACTGAGAAATAACAGTACTGGCCAGAGGAAGAGCAAGGACACACCTGTGTGAGTTCAGTGGCATGTGGAGCTTCTCTGGGACATATGCGTTGTATATACAGATGATGACAGTCATGGCGAGTGGAAGTAGAGTCTCCTCATACAGTTCATATTTGTTCTGCGTCTGTGCCTTTCACTGGTCCCATTGAGATCACTTGGTAAGCAGTGAGTGATCTGTAAAACTGTCTGTTGGTAATGAGAGTGCACCTAACATATCCCAGTTTCTCTGCCTCTGTAGAAGTTGACAAAGTGATAAAAAGTGGCTTTGAGCCTGAGCGTCTCCAATCTTTAAGCTATAATTCCTTTCAGCATTTACGACACAGCAATAAAAGTCCCTGTAAAGATATATGTTCCATAGTCCTTTTGGGTTGCTACAATAAATAAATCGCCTTAAATTGGACAGCTGTTACACCAGAGAGATTTCTTTCTTGTAGTTCTGAAGGCTGGAAGTTTCAACCAAAGGGTGACAGATTCTGTGTCTGGCAAGGGCTCACTTTCTGGTTCACAGATGGCACCATTTCTCTGTCCTCACCTGCCCTTTGTAAGGGTACTAATGCTTTTCATGAGGGCTCTGACCTTGTGAATGACTCATGTCCCAAATGTGCCACCATCTAACACTGCCATTTTGGGGATTAGGGTTTAGCATGCCAGTGTTGGAAGATACATACAGATCTAACCCACAATGGTATGTTCAAGGATATTTGTTACAGCATCATTTGCAGTGGGAAAAAATGGAAACAACTATTAAATCCATGCAGAAAAATGCTTAAAGGTGTAATTTGTGCACATGATTAAATATACTACCATTAAAAAACCATGAATTAACTTAATATTCATTACATGGAGGCCGATGCCTATAATCCTCATTGATACAATTATTAACTCTCAAAAAATGAATCTAGGCATAATGAATGCTATTCAACTGTACTTCAAGCAATACAGAGGCTGAGGCAGGGGGATGACCCTGGGATACACAGTGAGATCCTGCTTCAAAAGAATCCTTAAAAAGAGAAAAGGAAGAAAATAAGCTTTCCTTTCTTTTTAAAATATTTCTTAAAACTTTAAATGGAAGAACAATATTCATTCTGTTAATCAGTATGTAAATGATGTACTTCATCAGGTGTGCAGGGTAACTGCCGAACATAACATGCCCTTTATAGAAATACAGTGTGTGTGTGTGTGTGTGTGTGTGTGTGTGTGTATGCATGAGTGTGTGGTTTTTTTTATATGAGCATAGAGGGAAGCAAAACAATATATACAATTGAACTAATAAATAGTGAGTTTTTTTACAAAATGTAATTTGGTGGTCACTGATAGAGAATGGCTTAAGGGAAGTCATGAAAGTCACAATTGTAGATGTATCACTTGTCTACAGGTCTGCACGTTAGTGAGGTTTAATAACTCATGTTGTTGGATGGACCATTTGAACTGGTTCCCACCTGAAGCCATCCTTTACTTTTAAGTGATAGCCTCAGAGGGAAGATATACGTTATATGTTCTTTCCTTATGGAGAGCTTGCAGATGAAATACATTTAAAGTCTTAATAACATAGAAAAGCATGGCGGGAAAAGCCTCAACCACTTCCAGACATTTTTGGACAAAGCTTCTCCATCCTTGATCTCTATTGAATCAATTTAGCAGACTTTTATTCACTCTTCAAAACCAGAAATTTAAAACACAGACCTGGCTCTGGTTGTTTATTTCATTTATTACTTGGTGAGAAATTATGTCCTATAAATCTCTTAAGGCATTATTTGGAAGTGTTATAAAACATCTAATTTATCCTGTTTAACATATTTTTGAAAAACCATGAACAGACCACTGGTTCGTTCATTTTTGTACTTCAGTTCAAAAGTTCACTTTTGTACTTTCTTATTTTGTAACTTCAGTACTACAAGTAGGCCTCGCCCCCTTCCCTCCCTACCTCAACTTGCTATAAAACACATTATTTCTTTTCTCTGCTACTTATAAACTCTGGATTTGCACCTTGGTATTCGTGTGAGGTTGAAAGTGGGCTGAACATGTTTGTGTTGTTCAGGACACACTAATGCTTCAGGTGCTGACCCTGTTGGCACAGTACACAGAACTTTTGCTGGATGATGCTTGTGTGGTTTGACGAGTCCTCAAGTGCTGTGCTGCAGCTCCAGATTCCGCCCTTATGGAATCAACTTGTCCATGCCTTCTAAGCTTTGTTTTTTGATATCCATCTCTAATTATACTATAACATGTCTACTGTTCTGCATTTTTTTTTTCATTTTTCGAGACAGGATTTCTCTGTATAGCCTTGGCTGTCCTGGACTCACTTTGTAGACCAGGCTGGCCTCGAACTCACAGCGATCCGCCTGCCTCTGCCTCCCGAGTGCTGGGATTAAAGGCGTGCGCCACCACGCCCAGTCACATTTCTATTCTAACTTTCATTTCTGCCTTTCTATCTCCCTGATGAAGCCAGCCAATCCAGAAATGCATGTGGTCTGTTTAAATGGCTGCACTAGCATTTATATAATTTCTATTTCTGAACCTAAATTCAAAGCTATGTTCTCCAAGAGATAATCTCACCGCTCTCCACTATCTTGCTAGAGATAGCATGTTGCTGGTGACCACCAATTGATACCTATAGCAGAATGTAGCATAATGATGACCACACTGTCAAACCCCTAGTAACAGAAGCAACAGTCACATTTCTCTGTAAGCTCCATATGAAGCTATGTCTCAAGTGTCATGTTGGCTTTGTATGACATCACTTCACCTTGGGGCTCAGGGATCCTAACTAACCCATCAAGAACAAAGCCAGTAAGAATGCCAAAGGAAAGACTTCACCACCTCACTCCACTCTATGTTTCCTCAAATGCTACAGTCTTCTTCCTCCATTCAGCAAGCATTCATGTCACTTATCACAAAGTTTCAAAGACTATCTAAAAGCCAACACCGCCTTATTTTGTGTTATCTCTCCCACCAAGATATATATTTGAGAATTTTTCTGAAAATGCCAAGGAATGTCTGTTTTTAGAGCAAGTTCAAGAGATATCTATTGTCTTTTATAGTTGGTTTAATTTTCTGCTCATTATTGGTTAATCAAGCAAGTCTTAATTAAAATCTGTTTTCCAGATAAAATGTCTACAAAAGTCTTTGATTATGAAGTTAATAATATAATCATATTTTATTGTAATTATTTTGTTTTGCATGCATGAAGCAACTCTTTTCCCCCACTCCCACCTTGTAATATAAACAAGATGGAGAATCAGAGTCCTGAGTGGCAGTCTGCCATTAGGGTCTGATGTATTTAAATCTAAGTTAATGTGGATTTAATTATAACTTTCTCCCCTCTGACAAAATTGTGTTCAGTTGGAATATGAATGGGTACGTGCATGGTGCTCAGCAGTGTCCCAACATTCAGTGCATAATGCTTCTGTGAGCTTACTGTGGCAGCTGGCATGACGGCCCATCAGAACAGGGAAAAATAACAGAGGGACACTTTCTCTCAGGAGGACTCAAATTTCTCCCTGTCACAGGTGTAAAGTGAAAAGGGAAATAGTCATGTGTTGGTGTTTTAAAATTCTAGACCTGCAAGATACATGTGTGCAGGACCAGTACCTTTATTTCTGTAAGCTCGATGTCATTTCTGTTGCATTTCTGGATGTCCTCGTTAACTGCGTTAGCTTAGCCTTATTGTAAGACTGTGTTTCCTCACCTGAACATTGCCTGCTGCCCCGCAGTGTGAGGAATTTGAAAAGACGTCATGCACAAAAAGTCCCTGGACAGCCAAAGACGAGTGCTCCAGATGATGGCTCCAATGGCAGAAGGCTGTTGGGTGGAGGATCTGTGAGGGCTGAAGTGTGGGAGCTTGAGCTTTGTTCCCCACAGGGCTGAGCCCTTCTTTCTTAAACAACCTCCATGCTTTAGCCTCTGCCTCCGACTCCTCAGAAGTTACAAGAGTGAGTGAAGCTCAGACTGGGGAGATGGCTTAGCCAGTAAAGTGCTAGCCTTGCAAGCATGAGAACCTCAGTGTGGTCCCAAGAAGCCATGGCAAAAGCCAGGCATGGTGGCAGCTACTTATAATCCCAACACTGGGAGGTGGACACACAGGAAGATCCTTAAGTCAAATTAGGGAGAGACTATGCAGATGAGTGAATAAATGAATGAACATGAATGATGCTTAACAAACAAATCCACAAGGCTATCCTCTGATTCACACATACACACACACACACACACACACACACATCATGCGTTGACATGTGCACATATACACCCACATAATGTAGAGACACACAGAAGATATTGTTGAATCTAATTTCTCGCCTAAAGCAAACATGCACCCTTTCCAAATCTGATTTCTGGCTCTGTGCATGTTTCACATTTCTTGGACGTGTATAACTCCCAGTGATGGTTCCTTGCGGATCAGGTGGCTTTCAAACAGGCCAGTTCCTCTATTCGGAACATGCTCCATTTCCTTTCTTACCCAACCCCTACTGGCTTGTGAATCACTTTTCATTTAGGGGTCAGCATGGGACAGGAGATGTTGCTGGTTAAGGTTGAACTCTTGATGGAGTCTGGAGAATACCCCATAGTGATGTATTTACATTCTAGCCAAACTAGAAGCTTGTCTTATTCATCTGCTCATTATAAGGATTTAGTGCAGCTCTTTATAGAAAGACTCCAAGACTCCAAGAACATCTGCTAATCCTTCTATGGCTCCCAGGTCCTGGGGTTTACTCAATATTAAGTGGGAGAAGTGAGGGAAAGATGGAAGTGAGAAACAGAGTGGAGGATGAAGAGGTGGATTCTAGAGAACACAGTCCCTTCCTGTAATCTGTTGTGAAGAAGAATTGTAAGGACCATGGAAGGACATGTTAAGCTGTTGGTCTTAGTTGTGAAAGAGAATAAACTCACATAAACCAAGTGAAACGCAAGAGAAAGGGATATTACAGACATTCTCACATTCAGCAGCAGAAAAGAGCAGAAGGTAAGGACTGAATCAGGCCCAGCCTTCATACCCCCATGCTAAGTGCTCCAAGCAGCAAGAGTCCTTAGCAAGGTGGCTGCCGTTCCAGCGTTTTAGACACTCTCACCACTCTCCTGCCTGCCTTCTCAGCATGTTCTCTCTAGGTGTATCACTCAGTCTACCCAGGATTCTCATCTGACATCCAAAAAGAAGGAATTTGATTGCCCCTGCTGATCATTTTTTTTTTTTTAGTTTAAGCCAACTATCAACCCTAGGCCATATCATAAGCCAATAAGCTAGTGAAGGGATTCATTGCCCACAGGTCAAATGTCCACTGTTGTTCTGTCACTTGTGGCCTGATTTTTGAGGGTCATGAGAGTCAATCTCTTCTCCTTTAGACTGGCCTTTAATGAATCAGTAGGAGGGACAATCTTTAACGTTAAGGGCATGTCAGGTCCAATAGATGAATGCACAATGGAAATGTGGTGTGTGTGTGTGTGTGTGTGTGTGTGTGTGTGTGTGTGTGTGTGTGTGTGGTATGTGGTTTCTCTGTGTGTAGTTTGTATGTATGTGCTGTGTGTGATGTGGCTTGGTAGAAAACAAAATCTGTAGAAACATCATTGGCTTGCTTCACGTGACAAATGTTGTCTCTTTCATGAAGGGGAACCAGGATTCATTGATATGTACAATCCACCTGATATTTGAAGGAATGTGGATTTGGAATCAGCCAGGTGCTATATATTATATTATATTATATTATATTATATTATATTATATTATAATGTTATATATGTGTCATGTTTCACTTCATTTGTTCCAACTATGGAACCTCACTGGT
This sequence comes from Acomys minous, assembly GCF_964271855.1. Lineage (NCBI taxonomy): Eukaryota > Metazoa > Chordata > Mammalia > Rodentia > Muridae > Acomys > Acomys minous. The sequence goes on along the minus strand of NC_140490.1, from coordinate 29,915,119 downwards.
CCATTAGCATCAAATAGATATCATAATTGTCACATCTTTTGCTTGCTTGTAAGGGTTAAATTTTAGCAGAGCCTCCATCAATGTCTGGTGTGTACCACAGCTCTGACCTGTAACTGGAAAAGACCTTGTTAATGATGATGCTACATCCAATTGCAGCGAATTTTCTCTAGGCTTCTAGCTCTGTATAAACACAGGTTCCTCCATGCTGTACTGTTACATCAGTGATGCTTTGTGTGTGTGTGTTGGTTTCTATTGTCCTCCCACTGGAAAAAGGTGTACAGTGGTGTGACCATAAACCACACACAAACAGCACTAATTATAATATGTAGGTACCAGCAAATTTCCTATTGCTGCAAATGAATCATATGATTTCTTATTACATTCAGAGGACTAATTAGTAACCTTGTTTATAAATGGAGTGATCAAATCATTTTCCTAAAGTCAGACAACTAGTAAGTCATCTAACCAGACATGATGCCAACTCCATGTCCTGGATAGTGTTCCTGAGCTTTCTCCATTAATGGAGACTCCTCACAGGTGTCTAGGGTAGCTGTGATTTCCCCACTGGAAGCAATAAGAGAAAAGACACAAGTCTCTATCTATCTGTATCTATCATCTACCAATAAAAAAACAAGACTTTAAGAAGTTTAAATTTTCTTCTCATTCTTAGTTCAATTCCTTTTCTACTATCAAATGCAACCAGAAAATAAAACACAATTTCAAGCTAAGTGCCCCCAAAATAGCTTCCTGGGGAGTTTCTTACTGCCCAAAAAGATTCCTGTTTCTTCAGAAAATTTTATTTACCTTGTATCTCTTATGGAATATTCATTCACTAGTCCACTCGCTAAGGAAATTTAAATTAAGAAATCTGTTGTGGACATATGCCCAGGAAGACATCTGGGGAAGTCAGGAAATATCTAAATACTTAGAAAGATTATAAACACTTAAATGCCTTTGGCTGTTTGGGAAATTACTTAAGCCAAATGAGTTCCATCATTGATGATGAAGAATGAGTGGATTTTGTCTGTTTCTTGTGTGGGAGAAGCAAGATTCCCTAGGCTTGTGTTTTAGAGGACGTGTGTGCCAAATATGAAGACATTCCTCTGTGGTGTCAACAGGAAGCACTCACCTGTCCATCTGGTCTACTGTAGACTGTTGGCTCTGCTTTGGTACAGTGACTTCACCTGATGGTTTTGCATGTACCTGATAGACAGATTGCTGACATGCTGGAATCCTTCCTGAAGCTGGGGGCCAGAGTTAAAAAGGGGAAAGGCTTAGAGTGATTCTAGAGAACTGGCAGATACTGGCCCATGATCAGAGTGAAACTTAGAGATCTTGAGAGATGTTGCATCTGGGAACGGAGGTGGCTAGTTAAGAAGAGACTATAGCCTGATACAGAATGTGCTCAGAGAAGCCAGGGTTGGTGGCGCATGTCTGTAATCCCAGCACTCAGGGAGGCAGAGGCAGGCAATCTCTGTGAGTTTGAGGCCAGCCTGGACTACAAAGTGTGAGGTCAGGACAGCTAAGGCTACACAGAGAAGCCCTGCCTCTAAAAGCAAACAAACAAAAATCCCAAAAGTGAACCAAAAATAAAAAGAAGAAGGAAGAAAGAAAGAAAGAGAGAGAGAGAGAGAGAGAGAAAAAAAAGAGTGCTGAAAGGCCGAGTGTAGTGGCACATGCATTTAGTTCCAGACCACAGAAGAAGGCAGAGACAGGCAGATCTCTGTGAGGTAGAAGCCAGCCTGGTCTATATAGAGAGCTTTAGGCCAGCTAGGAATACATAGTGAGACGTTGAATCAAAATAGAAGATAAAATATGCTAAATTTCGAACCACACAAGTTTGAGCTCAACCACCAACCTTGGATATGTTCATGGGCAAATCAACTTCACTGAGCCTCAAGTTTCTTACGGATTTTCACCTACATCAAAGACGTATTTTAAATTTTTGACAAATAGCTAAGAATTCTTGAGCAAACTCCTTTATCAATTTGTCAGCTCTAAAACGGGATGGGCATTTAGGATGCAAACATGTGAACTAAAAATATGAAAACTCCCATTCAAAGGCTCAGTAATGATGACGGTCCGTAAGCTGGAATTTAAACTTGGTCTAGAGATAGTGTTCGGTGCTGATGCCCTTGTCTAGAATGAATGGAGTCTTCAGCCTTACAAAACATCAAAGCAAAGGCTGAGGTAAGGCATCTGAGAATCCTTCCTACAGAAATGCTCTACTAACTGCCTTTAGTGTACATCTGCTACCACAGTTCTGTAAGGAAATGGGGAAGGTGTGTTTTCATCTATCATAGATAATAAATGAGGTTTATGCTAGAACTTTCACTGTTAGGCCTTTCAATTGCATTTATGAAACAATTGAAAGAAAACCAAAATTATTTATGAGATCACTAACATCACTCAGGAGTTTATATTTTATTTTTAATTATATTTATTTTTATTATTATTTACATCTTATTATATTTGAAAGTATATGTGTAGTCTGGTGAGATAGGCCCATGGCTAACAGTGTTTATTGTCCAACTCTGAGGACCTAAGCTTGGAGCCTAGCACCCAAGTAACAAGCCAGGTATGATATTGTCCATACCTGGAGCCACAGCATTGTGCCTGGGAGTGAAGAGAGAAATCTCTGGGCATTGCCTATGCCAGCTTTGACAAATAAAATGCAAGCACCAATCTACTGGTAGGTTTTGCAGCACAGCATGTATGAGAGAGGCAGGAGGTCATGAAGAGTTAGTTGGCTGGTGATCTCACTTGGTCACTCACCAGCTGTATTACTGAACAAATGTACTTTAGGAGACTACTATAAGACATAAATGAAGATAGGCTAGGCCAAATGGGGTGTGTTCATTAAGAGACTGTCTCAAAAGAACAACTCAAAGTAATAGAAGAAGGCTCCCGGTGCCCTCCTGTGGCCTCTGCACAGGAGCACCAACATAAACGTGTACACTCATGCACACACACACAGAGAGAGAGAGAGAGAGAGAGAGAGAGAGAGAGAGAGAGAGAGAGAGAGAGAGAGAGAGAGAGAGAGAGATGCAACATTGATTTTTAAAAAGACAAACAGGGTAACTATGCCTCTACTGGGAACCACAGGCTAAAAAATTAAAATCTCAAAGCCATGAGGGGAGAATGGAGGAAAGTGGAGGGAAGAGGAGAAGGAGGACTGGGAGGAGAAGCTGTGATTGAGATGTAAAGTAGGAGAGAATCTACTACTGTTCTGTTGCTAACTAGATGTGGTATTAAACCAACTCCTAAGGATGTTTCATTGTACTCATGGATCAATGCATCTCTCAATCGTCATCTGGGAGAAGCTTCTACTTAATGTAGGTTAACTTAGAGACTCGGAGCTGATGCAGAGAATAAGAAACTGCAGAATGCTTAGATCTAAGAGGAAAGTACATATTGCAGCCTTCCTCTCAAGGCTCAGAAGTCCTTGCAGAAGATGGGGAGGAACCAGTGTAAAAGCCAGAGGCAGTGGATGGCTACAAGGAAGCAGTTGTGCATATGGCCTTTGCAGTGGTTATGGCAGCTTAGGCAGGACCTGTGCAAACCCAAACCAGGCAAAACCCAGGCATGTAAAGAGAGGTGGGGCATACAATGCCACTACTATCCCTGGGGTGATTGACAATTATTAGCTGCCATGGGAAAAAAAAGGATCAAGTTTCTCTAAGGTTATAGCCCCCCTCCCCATCTAGACCATGTTTCCATGGGATACCACACATCCAAGAATATTTGGGCATCACAAACTGGGCTTGAAGGGTTTTTTTTTTTAAAGACAGAAGGTTCGGTAAGGTGAGGGGAAGTGGACCCGGGAAGAACTGGGAGTAAATAGGATCAAAATATGTGTACAAACTCTCAAGGATAAGAAACATACGGAAGATGACAAAGTGGTATGTGTAAAACTGACAGCAGCATTCAACTTTAAATAACTTGGCAGAAAGCAACATGTTTAGCAACACCAGTAGATAGATTTGAAGAGAAAATGTTGTTCTTTGCTTCTCTCACCTTGAAGCACGCACTGTTTGGCCCAGCCTATCTTCATTCAGTGGCCTTCTAAAGTGCATTTGTTCAGCAACACAGCTGGTAAGTGAGCATGAAGGATCACAGGCCGACTCTACATGGCCTCCTGCCTCTCCCGTACACGCAATGCTGCCACACTGACTAGATCGGTGCTTACACTGGAGAGTTACATTGGTGGTGGTGGGAGCTTGTTTTGCCCAAGGTAACTAGAACTATTTTATACCCTCATAATATGCCTATTAGTTAAAATCACAAAATAAAGCAAAACCCAGTAAGTAAATCTTACCCAGTGTTCTGATGAGAGCTACCTGAGCTAATATTTTGAAAATACACTTTAAGATATGTTTGTGTACACAAACACATTTTCCATCTGACATGATATGCTAATTTTCCAGGCCTGTACACATATAATTATGTACACATGAGGATGTTTTAGTCAATGACAGTTACTAAGACAGAAGACAATGTAGCTGCCATAGTCTGTAGAGCAAACCATTCTGTGAAGCCCAGTGATAAAATTGCCCAAGGATGCGTTTCTCAACACCTGTCTCAGACCTTAAGTGATGGCTGATTGAATCACGAACAACCAACATTTATTGTCTCAAATTTCCGAAGGCCAAAGCTTTGAGATTTAGGAAAGGCTAAATCATTTCACATGAATAAGGAAGAATCTGATCTTTAGTCTCCCCCAAAACCCAGTGCTTTAGTGACGGTCTTTAGTGTTCCTTAACTTATGGATCATTCATCCCTCCAGTATACATCTTCTATGACACTGAATGTGTATATGTGTGTGTATGTGCATATGTATGCATGCACACACACACACACACACACACACACACACACACACACACACACACACACACAAATACCCCTTTTAAAAGCATGGAATCCCAGGATTCCAATTTTCATTTTAAGATTTTTTTTTTAATTGAACAAGTTGCCCTCCAATATTATGGTTTTGGAGAGATCATTTCCAGTTGCACGTTTTTCTATATGATACAAAGTCTAGTTGAATAACTACTTCTTTAATCTTGCACTGAGGTTGCACTTTTTTTTTTCACAAAGATTGCATTCTGGCTTTAATTTGGAAACACATCAATAAACAGAATTGATTTGGGAAGCAGCAGCCTCAGCTGCCCAACGCAGGCAGTTGTTCACATGAACTTTTACGTAAGCTGCTGCTTTCCATTTTCTAGGTCATGTTATGATTCCGCTGTTGGAAGCTATGTAGATCTCTGTGCCCTGGCTTGGACAGAGACGTTAATTATCTTCCTTTATTTGAAACACAGACAGATATATGGATGGTTTTGAGACCATCAAAGAGGTTACTGTTGTCACAAATCTTTCAGAACAGAAACAGCTTCATAATATAAATTGACTACTCTAGTTGTTTATGTTTGTTTCTATTGCACATTAAGTCTACTTACTCCGATGGTGTCTTCTTTTACATTCAGTGAGACTCTAAGCATCAGCCCCTAGTCAGGGCCTCTCTGAAGTTGTACCCATACATATGACTGGCAGAGTGAGATGTGCACAAGTGTATGAAAGAGAATGTGGGGGTGGCTGAAGGTACTCAGAGCATTAGTGGTTCTCTTTGCGGGAAGAAGGGATAAAAAGAGCATTGTTGTACCATCAGGGGGAGGTGAGGCATACACGGCCTTTAATTATAGAAAAACTATCAATAAAGTAAACAATATAAAATATGACAAAAATTATCAGCTTCCTGGTGCCAGGAGCCTTTTCTCAGACCATATTCCTGAGCACGCTTGCTACAGTCCATTCTGCCTCCTCCTCACACACTGCTGTTTTTGGACACTGAATTAGATACTTTTCTGTTGCTGTGATAAAAGAACATGAAAAAATTAACGTACAGAAGGGGTGCAATTTGGCATATAGTTCCAGAGGAATGAATGCCCATCACAGTGGGGAGGCATTGCCTCAAGTGGCAGGCATGGAGTGGGAAGTCAAGGTGCTTGCATCCTCACCTGCAAGCATAAAGCAGAGAGATTCTAAGTAGTGTGAGGCTTTTTTAGCTCTCACAGCCTGCCCCCAGTAATGTATTTTCTCTAGCAAGGCTGCACCTCCTGAACTTCTTCAAATAGAACCAAGAAATGGGGGTCAAGTATTAAAATACTGGAGCCTGTGAGGGGCATTCTCATTTAAACTTCCCCGGCCACCTTGGTCTCTTGCGAATTTAGGAAAGAGTTGTTGCCACTTATTCTGTGTTCACTGTGCTGTTTTCTACATGTTGGGCCATCTAATTTAAACAGCTGCACTAAAATGGCTCAACCTACATGACAGTCAGGGAGAGCTTGTATAAAGAACAAAGATGTGTGCTTGAAGGTGGTAGAGCACTGCAGCGGGAAAGCGTGTGCTACGGTCTGTTTGAGCACCGCGAGGAGGTTGGGACAAGAGGAAGTTACTGAAGGCAGAACGAAGAGGATTTCAACAGATAATTTGAAATAGTCATCATGAGTATATGGTCTAATCACAAATCTAGCGCTACTCCCAGGGAGAGAATGGAGAACTGTCTTTGCGGAAGTGCTTGTGGAAGGTTGTGATGGCTTTTGTGCAAGCTGAGGTTCTGGTAGTAGTGTGCTTGTGGTGGTTACAAATAGGCACACATGAGAACCCTTCTGTCCCACTTTCAGCTTTATATACATGTTTGTTGAGATCCATACAAGTGACTGCCACTTTCACAAATGTATGTATCCTCATTTTCTTTCTCTTTAGGAAAAAAATGAGGCTTAGAAAAATGAACAACAGTCCAGTGTGCTCAAGTGATAAGAGGAGCACCGACCTTTGACCCTAGGTTTGCTTGGCAGCAAAAAATTTTTGTCCTCCCCTGGAGATCCAATCCCTATATAAAGAGCTAATATCCCTGAGGAAAACATGGACAAGATGATGGATTGTCAGAACCTACCCAGTGTTCGTCTCAGGTGATCAGTGATCTGTTAGCAGGCAAAGCACGTTCTTCGTTATCTTTCAACTCCAAAGAAAGTAATATTCTTTTGAGTTGTGATCTCATGTGGACCTGGCTGACCTGAAAAACTTGAGGCTAGTCTTGAACTTGTGATGTTCCTGTTTCCCATCTTTCACCTGTTGAGATTACACCTATGCGACATTACACTTGGCTCTGAGTTCACTTTTAGAAAGTTTTGTCTTCTTAGAATGAAAAAATGAAAGGATAGCGTTTTATTTTAATTGAAAGTATCTTATTTGTAGAAAATAGAGCCACAGTTGCTGAGGCAAATGCTAGAAAACATTTAGAAAAACAAGAGGATTAGGTATTTCCCATCTTTGTTTTGTTTTCTTTTGTTTCTGTGATAGAAAAATTATTGAAAGAGAAAGTTACCAGAAGAAAAGACACATTTAAACATTTCTCTTTTTCCTAAAGAAAATTAATTTATCATCGTATGTCACTACTCTAGGGGCCATGCTGTCTGGGAACTGATGAATGAGATGGAATAAACTCTCATGCAATAAGGAACTTTATTTAGAACACTGGACATTTACACTTTGAAGGTTAAGAATTGTTATATGAGTAAAGTTCACATGAGTTCAGGCTGTAAAGGCTCTAAATAACAATAGCAAATGGCAATGGTTAATCTGAAGCAAACCCACTCCTCTCGGGCTACCTAGGCGGGGCATGAAAGCACACTCCAAGAGCAATCCTGAAGAAACTGAGGTCACAGACTCTTGCTGTTTGCTCCTCATAAGCACTCAGAATTCTCCTCACAGAACTCCTTTCCTGGACTTCTTCTGACAATCATAAACTATCCTATCAAAAATGAAAAGTGTTCAGTAGTCAATTCTCTTAAACAATTCCAGGAGAAATTATATCATCTCTACTGTAATTGATCATTCCAAACCTTCTGGATAATGCCAAGAGAGCTATCAGTTCAGCTTTTGAAACTAATATAACTCTAAAAACAAATCAAGCAAAGATATTAAATTAGAATTTAATATTGCTAATAATTTATAAATAAAAGCAAACACGTAAGCATATCAAATGTTGCATCATATAAAACTTTAATGTTAATCTCATCAGGCAGGAATAAGACCACTACAACAATTTTTGAGCCAAATTTGAAGCAAGCTTTACTAAATATGGGCCAAGACAGTGGACACTCCTAGGTCCATACCTGAGATTCCTAGCGTATGGCACTGAATTACATTAGTCAGGGACTTATAAAGGCAAAAGCCACAAGGCTACCTACTTCTGCCTTTGTCCAACCTGGGGCAAGCATACATCCTGACATATTTCCTACCTACATACCTCCTGCCTATGTGTAATCAAGCATGTACCCTGGGGGCAGGCAAGCTTGTTTATAGAAATTAAACACACATCTTGTTATCTTACATGAACAGCCATCAGCATTCCAGGAAGTTATCTGTCCCTGGGAAACTGAGGCTTACAGGTTAAGGGCATTTTTGTTTCATAGACCTCTTAAGCACAGTAATTTCAACATAATATGTAACCATCACATTCCCTCTTTGAGTTATATCCTGAGTCAAAGCCTTGAGTCTGTCATGGATACTTCTTCATTTTGGGATTTAATAAGCATCAGCTTAATGGCACTCACACAGTAATTTGAGTATCTAGTTAAGTCACTAATGATATAAGATCCAATAGTAGTTAGTAGAAACAGAAGGACTATAGGCCATGTGATGGTTGACATCAGAATTACTCTCTATGAAGAACCTGAAACTGAGAATGAGAACCAGTCATTTATTTTATCTGGAGTTGTTTTGTTTGTTTGTTTTTTCTATTCTCTCTAATTATTACTGAAAGGTTTTTCATAGAAACAACATTTTCTCACACAATACTCTCCTTGCTCCCCATAAAGATGGTTGAATGCCCTTTCATATTGTGGAACTACTTCAGCTAGTGAATCTACTTGTTGATAGATCTTGATTTATTTGGTTATAACAGGCACCTTTTTGATAAAGAGCTTAGTGGCCGCCTTGAGTCTTGGTATGCCAATAGGCACTATTGGTAGCCATTTTGTTGCCTTTGCCGTGAATTTCCTTTAGCCCTAACATTCCCGCCTTTTGTTGATGATAAGGAGTAACAGACTCTTTTGTGTAACTACTTCCTGCTGAAATTAGGACATCATTGTTAGGACCCAGGAAGTCTAGAGTGCTAGTCAAAGGCCAGGAGGGGATTCAGGCAATGAGGCATTTATCAGAAGCATCTGGTGTGCGGACACAGCTGAAGAGACAGGGAGCAATCACTGTTGGCTGGAATGGTTCACACCAGCTTTCAGCAAGTCCAGGGCTTGTAGCCGTTTGGAGCAGTTTGTAGTCCGCAGCTGATTCCTGGATGCTGTCTGTCAGCTGAGTGTACATCTGATGGGACAGATATAGACTAGGGACAGAAGTTAGCATTAAGAAACCTTAAGTAAAATCTTAACACTTCGAGAGTCCCTCTCAGGAACAGGCAATAGACAGAGAACCTTAGGCCGTTGGTTGACGTGACAGGAGTACTTATCCAGAGTCTATTTGGCCCAGTGACAGGTAGATTCAAGTTGTGGCTCCCTGAGCTACTTGAACTTTTACTTTATAAAAAGAGATAAAGTTTTAGATATATTGACAGTATTGCTGTTTGTAATCCACTGAGGTCTGTTGTAGAAACAGCAGAAACCAGGTTTCTATAAAATGGCTGAGGTAGGCTCACACCATTGAGTGATGGCAAAAGATTTAGGTTAAAATTCCAAAAGGCTGGAAATATAGATAGATAGAGATATTTTTAGCTAGACGAGAAACACCGTTAGGTCTATACTAAGAAGACAACAACATGAAATGTAAAATCTCGAGTTTATGGCTGATAATAATATTCAGAGCTTACCAGAACTCCACTGGTCAGTGTTAAAACTCTGAACTTTTGAAGTCTTAGCATAACAGTAACATAGAGAGGGAAAGAAGTCCGAAACATTTTCCATCTCCTTAAATCATTTTCTTAAGCATTTACAACCTATATTTCCAGGCCATAAAACATTTTCTTAGACCCTCACAACTTAAGCTTGAAACCTTTTCTTTCTATGCAATCACTTACTGTGAGACACAGGCGGTTGATCACTGAAAGCAGTGATTGCAAAGCAAGTTCCTTTAAACAAGGAAATAGTAAAACATTATATCTGAAACCTGTTTATGCTTTATTATGAGGCCTCTTAGCAAAGCAGTCCAGTCTACCTCTCTCAGCAGGAGACCAAGTAGCTCTAGCAAAAGCAAGGGGATCTTTACATATGAAATGAACTAACAAGGTAGATGTGGCCTTGGGAAAGGAGCGGTTTGCTTGCCACTGGAAAACTGATAAAGCTACAGTTAGCCATGATACCATCAGAGACCAGAGGAGGATAAATTATAGCAGAAAGAATAAGTCAATGGCCTCTATATTGGCTAACATGACAGAGACTTACCAGCTATCTGGATGATTACGCTAGCAGGCTCCTGTGGTCTTGTTGGCTTCGTTTGTGGAAAGGGGTCACATAGAAGAGTGTTATATCTGCAGGGGTTTTTTTTTCTTTTTCTTTTTCTTTTTTGTTTTGTTTTGTTTTAAATTTTTTTATTGAAAAATAAAATCATTCATATTACATTTCAATCGCTATCCCATCCCATGCATCCTCCCATTCCTCCCTCCTTCCCACTTTCACCCCATTCCCCTTCCCTATGATTGTGCTGCACAGTACAGCATAGGCCTTTGGCTGCCAAACCCAGAAGGTCTGAGAGATTTTTCTGCAAGTGAAGAACATAGTAGAACTGGCCTACCTTGACTTAAGCCAGGTAGGGCAGTCAACCCAACAGCACGCACAGTTTGTGCAGGAGCCTGGCAGGAGGTGAGGCACGGGACAGTTTTGCCAAGTGGTTATGGTAACCACAATCCATGTCTGTGCCCCGTCTGTCTTCCTTGGAGACCTTGGTGTTTCCACTAGGATCTGGCATTTTTTTTTCCTGTCAGAGGAAGCTTTTCCATTAAAGATCTAAAATGAGATATTCAGCAGATCTCTGAAAAGTTTTTGAGAACTATCTATTTTAAGCAGACTTGTTAGTTACTTGCTTTAGGCTTTCCTTGAAAACACATACAGCAAGCTAAGTAAGGCTTTTTCTGTAATTAATTACATTAGTACTTAGCATGACTACAATTATAGTTCTAAACTTGGACATTTATAAGGAAACTAACCTTTAACTTAATCATCGATATAAATTTTCAATAAATTAGTAACTTTTATAAGATTAGGATTTGTAAAATTATCCATTAGGTTTAGACTTAAAAAGAATGTTTTTAATTGAAGCTCTCTCATTATCAAAGTAAAACTTTAAATCATAAATACAGTCCATAGGGAGACTGGCAACTTTACTTTCCTGGTCCTTTCATAATGCACATTACAGAGTATCACAGTTTCTTGTATGACACACTTTATCAAAATAGGCAAAGCTTAACAAAGTTAGCAAAGATGAGGGGGCTAGGCATACATTCTTAAGTTAGCCTCTGTTAGCCTGGATAGACCTTAGGTAAGGAGAGACGTTCTATAGGCTCTTTGCCAGATCACTTATGTCATTGTCTCGCTGTATCATATGATAGGACTATCCTAGTTTCTGGTGTTTAGTGTTTAGTACTCCTACCTGCTGTGGCCCTAATGATTTAGTTTTTTTGTTTATTTATTTTTAAATCTCTAAAAATTAAAAACAAAAGTTTAAAAATCTCTCAACTGTGGACTCCTATCATATCAAGAAAGTAAAGTACTCATAAAAACAAACAAACAAAAAACCAACCAAGCAACCAAACAAAGGAAAACTTTAAGGGGGAATAAACAGGGTAGAACCACAATGTAGACAAGGAAAACCAAACTCAACAGTGCAAGTGACTCAATCCTTAATATCTGGGATACACTCAAGATCCTCTGGGTTCCCGCAAGGGGCGGGGTTTCCTCTCCAGCTCCACCCACAGCAGTACATATAACCTATCTTTTAGACTCCAGCTGGCTCCATTTCACTGTGGATATTCTCTCTGGTGGGCATCACATGGTACCAGCATCTCCAGAACTGCTAAGGTTTCCAATTGCAACTAGGTTGCACCTCTATCAACAAATCCTGCCATGGGCTATCTCCTGGAGTGCCAGTTCTACCACACAGTGCTAAGCCTCAGCTGCTCTGTATGACCTTCATGCCTTTAAAACTACCTGTGTGACTCTTACATTACAAAGTTCAGCTGCCAGCACAAGGTACATGCTTGCACATGAGCACATCGTGGAGGGGTAGCTTTGATGCATCATTAAACAATACCATCTTTTATACACCTTGTTTTTATTTTATGATTTTGTTTTTAGGACACAAATTATGATACAAAAATCCATCCTAACTCAAAATAACTGGGATAGCTGTTGTGGGCTTCTTGGTTGATTTATACCACATGGTTACCTTTAATCAAGATGGTGGTTAAGTCACATGGAACTCATCCTCTCTAACCTTAATAAAGATGGCTGCTAGCCATGTGTTTGTCTCCATCCTACTGGGGATCATCAGCTGGCGACAAACCACATGTTGCCCAAAATATCTTTGGGGTATGAATAATACTAAAATTGTTCTAGGCTGTTCTACTTTATTGAAAAGTATTATTTGAGATAATACCTTTTAGATTACCTGTGTATAGATTTTTAACTATCAACACCCCCCTGCCCTGTGTTGCAAGTTTTAAGTTAACTTTTCTGTTAAATACTTTATAGATTTTTAACCATATCAGATGAGTTTACACATCTTGAGTAACACGAAGTTCACATAGTAGTCTTACAGATCCTGAGATAAGGTTTATTTATGTCTTAGCAACAATGTTAGTCAGTTAAATAAAGCCAATGATGTTAATTTCTTTGGCTGCTTTTCTTTGCTCTCTTTTCCCTGTCAGAGAATCAGGTGCCTTGCCTGACATAGAACATAGAGAAGACTTTTAGATGTACATGCTTGGGTCTAGAGAAGGGAGAGCCAAAACCCAAGTCCAGAGCCAGCTTTTCAATAAAGTAGAACAGCAGAGAAAAGTTTTAATATTACCCATACCCAAAAGATATTTGACCCCAATAAACTGAATCCAGTGACCAGAAAGATCAGAGATAAGAAATTCTGATCCCTGACCATTAGAGCAGCATAGCAAGCAGTGGTGGTTGCCAATGGCAAAGGCATTATGGTATGTAATAACCCTAAGACACAAGGTAACACTTGCATTTTACAAACTTTAGCAGCTCTTATTTATTTTTTGACACTTTTGTGTGTTTCCATATGCTTGTGAATTTTGTACATTCACACAGTCAGGCTTTGCTTAATGGTAGGCATATGTTCTGAGCAATGCATCATTAGGTGATTTCATCACTATGCTAACCAGCTCCGTCTAGATGAAGATGTGCATTGGCAAGCACTTTTTCTTCTCCACGATCAGCTGATCCAGAGTTTTCAAATATTCTTTAGCAGCCTTCAAATCAGTACTTGCAGCCTTACCACTCACTCTCACGTGAAATGAATAACAAATTTTGAATCACTTAAACTGCCCAGCACCAATAAGGTACTCGTTGCTTTTGGATGTGATTGTTCATGGGGCCTCTGTGTCTTTAATATGAGACATAAGAATATCATACTTAGGTCCTGGTCCAGCTCTTGCTGGTCTTATTGCCTTCAATGAAACACATCCTTTAACGGCACTCACAACATCCTCTTGTTCTTCACACAGTGATGGTCACGGTGGAAGTGTCTGATGGGTGAGCAAAACCACCAGCTTGGAGTTCTTGATCACTTTTAATCACACTTCCGTGTCAGCCACTAAACATTAACAATATTTTGTTTGCTTGGAACTATGATGAATAAAGTGAAAGTAGATTAACTAAGCATGAGAGAAGGGTGTAAAACAAAAGTGGCAGCTGTCTGTGTGATGCATTGCTTTACAGTAAATGTTATGGGTGGGAATTTACTCTAAAATAATCAGTAAAAAAAATATAGAATAGGAAACATAGTCTCATAGGGTCATGACTGATCATTATCTAGCATTCTGTGCCATACATAATTAATTGTTGTGTTACCTTTGGGCAACTGGGCAATCAGAAGTTTGGTTACAGCCAGCATCACACAAGTGCCATCATGTCATCAGGCAACAGGTTTGGTTTTAATATATTAGTGGACCACCATGTATATATAGGCAGAGTGTCAGAAACTGCAACACTTTCACAGCACATGATCTTACATTGATTAAAAATACTGAACGAAAAATATCAATCTAATAACTTTTCTTATTTGCTTTTCACATGTAAAATGATGATAGTTGTCAAAGTTTGCAATGATTTTTTTTTTTTTAGCATAAGAGCATTTCATGGTACCAGTTAACATTTCTTAGCAAGTTAAGCCTGGGGTGTTGGGGGGTAGGGCAGGCTGAAAACTATCAAGACTGAACAATTTGATGTGATACACAGAAATCAAAATAGTTTTTACCAGGATTTAGCTAGCAAGAAAAATCATGTTGAGGGGCTGGGGAGATGGATCAGTGGGTAAGAATGCTTGCTACAAAGGCTGAGACTCTGAATTCAGAACCCATGTAAAAGGCCGGTCATGGCTGTCGGTCTCTAACTCCAATGCATTGTGAATGGAGACAGGAGGGTTGTTTGGACTGGCTATCTACCAGCTTAGCTCAATGTTTAGCTGGAGAGCCTTTCTGAAGGCACTAAGACAAAGGGTGATAGAGAAGAACACACTACACCCTCATTTGGGCTTTGTATGTTCTCATGGGTACAAGCACCCATGAAGACAATCACATACAGTGATCCTGAGCCCAAATACATAAGTAGATAAAAGAACATGGAAACTTAAGTCATGGGAGGGGTAGTTTATTAAGACATGATCCCAAGTAGCAGGAGTAAATGACCAAAGCAGTGAAGTAGGGAAGGCCACAAACCAATGTCAGGATATCTGATGGAGTTGCCATCCTGGTGGGAAACTGGTGCTTACCATGGGGAGCTCAGAGCAGCACAGGCAATGGCTCTCAGAACGATCTGCCTCGGGGACAAATGATAAAGCAGGAATCTTTCTACTTCCCCTACTCATCACAGATGGCCTTGTAGAAGCTAACTCTTGTTTTCTTTTGGCGTACTCATAGTGGAATAAAGTGAAATAATAAAGGATAAACAAACCAGAATTTGTTTGGGAGGTAATACTAATAAAAGAGACAAAACCAGTAAAACCAGTAAAAACTCTCCTAAGGGAAAAGCCACGGGGCCAGGACAAGAAATGAAACCATGATGATGGTACTGAAGAAATGATAGCATGGTGAGCAGCAGGGATCCTGTGGACCAGTGTGAAATGTGTGTTGTGGGGTGGCTTTACCACCAGAACGTCTCTACTGGAAAAGAACCAGAGAAATGTGGCTTTATGCCCAGGCATGTTGGTACCGCCAGCAAAACTTGCAAAGATAGAACAAGAGAACGGATCTTGAGAGAAGAGGTGTTTGTCTCCTCTTCAGATACATGACAACTGAAGGCCAAAGATGCTGAATTCTCCACTTGGCTTCATCTAAATTTATACTTAAAGGAAAGAGGTCCGCTCTTCTCCTTCAGCCTACGAGTCATCAGTTTGTGCCAAGGAGTAGCAACACTGCAGACTGGCTCAGGGGAGAATAAGTCTATATTGGAAGAAATCCAGGTTGTCATCAGACAAGGGATCAATCAGAAAAAGAAAGCTGGGAGCTGAAGAAATGAGGGAAGCACCTTTGGGCATCTTGCTTGGCCTTGTTACAGATGCATTTGCACCTCTTCATTCTTACTCTAAGCATTGTAGCAGATTATTTGGATACAAGGAGACAGTGTCTTTCCTAAGTTTGATTCTAACCTCACACTTCACGTGTCTAACACTGTTTTGTTGGCCCATATTCTTAAAAGTGGATAAGGTACCTGCCTCACACTTTTGAGCTAGGGTCCTACAGTGAGATTTGGGGGGAAAGGAAGGATGCTGTACCCAGAGATTAGGCAAGATTGGTGGAGGGAGATGCTTTAAGAGAGTCAGTGGGTGCATGGGAAATTTCTCTCGTTGATACTAACTTTTTAAACCCTTTATTTATTTTTTTTTATTTAGCTTACAGAGTTATAGGTTTCCATATGACTTTTTCAAGGCTTTTAAGTTTTTGTTCACTATCTTCCTGACCCTGTCTCAAACTCCCATGCCTATCTCCATTTAACACTTTCCAAATCCAGAATTCTCTGCCTCTACATTCATGGCACTTGTGTTTTGCTGCCTGCCCCCCCCACCCCCCACCCCCCCGAGGGCTTATCATTTTCTAAATGCAAGATGCAGACAGGGAGCTGGGTCTCAGGGGATTGGTAATCACTGATCAGGCACAGAGCCCAAGAGAGTGAGGGCAGTCACTGCACAATGATTGGAACACAATGATTGAGATGAGGTGTCTCTGTGGGTGGTGACAGTCATTTCCGTGTTGGGGACCCTAATCTTCAGACAGTCTCCTGAGCAGCTGGGTGAGATGCTACCATGTTTTGAACATAGCATTGTTGAATTCATTAATCATTAGATGTGCTTGGCATCAAAATCAGCGGCGCATGATGAGTGTCCTTGATTGCAGCATCAGGGTGTGTTTTTCATTTACGGTGCTCAGGAGGATTTGGGTGTTTGATGATGCTTTCACGGCGTCTTACAGCTTCAAAGAGCTCTTCACAGAGGAGCTGGTGGTGATTGAAGGATGAGGAGACAGAGGTGGAAACATGACCCACCTCCAAATGATGCCTTTGCAAGGTGTGATTCAGCAACTGCGTTTTTATTTTTAAAGAGCTTTTCTCAGAGACCCTTTCTCAAATGCTGCATAGGTTATGAGTTGTGGATATGATTTCTAGAGGGCACACTGCTCTCGCTCTCTCTCTCTCTCTCTCTCTCTCTCTCTCTCTCTCTCTCTCTCTCTCTCTCTCATATCTATTCTAAGATAATTCTGGCATAGAATTGTTAAGTCAAACTTGTTGGCTTAAAAACCAGACAGTTACTACCTGCTCATGTTCACCAGCCTGCTGCCAACCTTTAGGTGTACTTATGGCTGAAGTAATTGTGGCGAGCTCTGTGGCCAGACAGAGTAGAACGTAGCCCTCTCTCCCTTCCTGAGCTGATGTGAATGCTGACAAGAGCAGATCACAGCTGCCCCTTGCTGAATGGACACCCCCTCACCATGGAGTTCACAGGCTGCTCTGAGGTAGCCCACAGGAAGTTCACATCTGACACAGGGGTACTGAATGCCTTAAGCACATCAGTTCTGCTGCAGCTCATGATCTGGAGGACTAGTGGGCCAGATGGAAGATGTGTGGAGTGCAAAAAAAGGCATCATGCACACAGGTAAGCACGGAGAAGCAAGGAGCATTAAACACACAGCTTACCCTTCGGTGGAGTGGTGTGTGCCTCTGCTCTTCCAGGAACGCCAAGAAGATGGAGTTTTCTAACCTGGTGATCGCCTGTTGTCTGATGAGACAAGATTTGTCTGGGCCTCCAGAATTTACTCATCTCAGACCCTTTCCCCTTAAAACCTAGACCACGAGACCCATCTTTACAAGAGATGGCACTGGTGCTTTACAACAACCTAAGTGACTCCTGTTATCTTATGGCCAGGCCAATGCTGACACCCCTGCCAGGCATTATGTTTACCTCAGTCAGTTTCCCTACACCCTAAACCTAGGGCGCTATGTCTGAGTCAGCAGTAGCCATTCTTGTGGAAGAAGTTGAGTTCGGCTCAGTTTGGTACACAGACCACAGTTCATAAGGAATCTATTTTGTCCTGAAGTGTACAAACAACTAAAATTTTCTCCAGTGTTTCTTCACTGAGGCAAAGTAATTTTTATCCAGAGGCTGTGAAGCAACTCTTCTGAAAATGTCATGTTGTCACTATACAACTCCCCCAAGCCTACTGTAGGAAGCTTGTGCTTAAATACACAGGAGAGCTGACCATTCTAGAAAATTCTCTTTTGAAGCTTAGTCATTACCTGCAGATAGAGACTCATGTCTATAGCTCATACCATTTTTACAACCATGAATGTTGTAAAGTTACCAGGGTATTTCAAGGGCTTGCCCAGTGTTGGAGCATCACTTGATCCTTGTCAGGTGTCGCCACAACACCCGCCCCCCCAGAACACACACTGCAAGAATGTGGGAACTCTGTCAATTGACTCTGTTCCTCTGCAGTTTTGTCATTGCAGAAGTATTCCTGCTTCGTGGTCAGCACCCAGGATTTCCTCAAGTGAGAGGAACCAAAAGGGAAGATGGGGTTGGTTGTTCCCTCTTGGAATTCTATTCCAGGATTTAATCTCAGAGGTCTGACTCCACAGTCTATAACCTCTTTTATCCACGACCACTGGTTGGTTGTGACAGGATCTCATGTAGTTCAGACTGGCCTCAGACTCACTAGGACGATTGTGAATTCTCAGTCTTCCTTCCTCTAACTCCTAAGTTTTGGAGTTGTGGGTGTGTACCACCACGCCCAGCTTTAGGCAGGTCTAGCGTATAACCCATGGCTTTGTGCATGCCCTGTAAGTACTGACAACTGAGCTATATTCCCCACCCTCTCTCCACAGTTGTTTCAGATGGTCTTCAGATCACCTAAACATACATTACATTGTTCAGTAAAAGATAACTTTTATTACAATATTTTAGAGCTTTGTTTTCCTTGTTGGAAAAAAAATTGATAATATTCATTGGCTAAATTGGATAAATATATTATCATATATATATACATATATATATATAGTCTCTTTAAACTAGTGTTTATTTTTATCTAAATGAATTTTTTTTTTTTTTTTTTTTTTTTTTTTTTGGTTTTTGTGAGACAGGGTTTCTCTGTGTAGCCTTGGCTGTCCTGGACTCTCTTTGTAGGCCAGGCTAGCCTCGAACTTACAGCGATCCTCCTGCCTCTGCCTCCCAAGTTCTGGGATTAAAAGCGTGCGCCACCACGCCCAGCTTCTAAATGAAATTTTTATCTAAATGAAAATGATGATATTATAGCTATGAAATTCAATAAATGAATTCAAAAAATCTTTATTTCACTTTTTTTTTCTTTCTTTCTTGTCCTGGAGATTGAAACTAGGATTTTACTAGGCAAGCACTCTACCATTGAAATAAACTTCCAACCCCAGCGATTCACTTTACACTTTTAAATTTAAATTACCCTTGTGTGTATGGGTGTTTTGCTGCATATATGCCTGCACCATGCATGTGCCTGGTACTCACAGAAGCCAGAAGAGGGTCTTCGATTTCCTGGACCTAGAGTTACAGAAAGTTGTGAGCCACTATGTGGATGCTAGGAATAGAAGCAGGGTCCTCTGGAAGAGCACCCAGTTCTCTTAGCAATTGAGACTTCTTTCCAGTCCCCCAAATAATCATTTTTGAAAGCCTCTGTTTTAAGAGCTAAAGATTACTTACTTTCTTAAAAAGGTCCACAGATGCATGTAGAAAAATGGACTTTGCAAATATTCTATCACATAATTCTAAATTCAGGAGGGAAAATAAAGTAAAATGCTGCTGTGTGACCTTGCCTTGCTGCCATTATGCTGTCATTATGCTGCTCTCTTTGAAAATCTGTCTTTGAAGTAGGGGTGCTGTCAGGGCCCTGGGTTCATTCATTCAAGACCCCAATCTAAGACCTGACTCTGTGACTTACTGCTGAGCCACCACAGGAGGTGGCTTCCATGTTTGAGACTCGGGGTGCTCATATGTAAGATGAACCCACTAGTACTTGCCCAGCTCACACATTGCTCTGCTTGTGGCCCCAGCGTAGGGTGCAAAGCAGCAAATGCTGGCGTGTTTGCAGGTGGGCTCTTGTCTTCGTGGGTGAGACAGGCTCGATTCCAACTGGAAGCTCAGCTACTTCTGGGATAAGCAAGTTATTTAATGCCGTCTGTGGGATTGCAGTGGAAGTGTTTCTTATAGAGAGCACTGTGGCCATGATACTTCAACATACATGAACATGACTAAAAGATGGCAGATTGCTAGCTAGCACTCACAGTCGGTAGCTCATGTGAAGATAGGAAAAGCATTGAATGTAGACATTTCTTCTCTTCACCTTAAAAAAAAATTAGTCACTTCATAAACGTGATCTTTTGGACTCTGCCAGCAATTTTTCTTTTACAGTTTTTTTTTTTTAAGTTTCATCATTACCTTAAATTGACTTGTCTCCCATAAAGCTGGATGGTACCTTTAAGTATTACCATGTAAGTGTGTTAATAAAACTTTCTCATTCAATAGTTTTGGCCATTTAACTATCAAAACTATCTCTTGCAAATGGCTGTAGGACTAATGTACACAGAGACATATACACAGACACACAGGCATGCACACACACACACACACATACATACACACACAACACACACACACACACACACACACACACACACACACACACACACCAACTTTACTTTGGAGACATGTACTGGTTAGTATTTGTCAGCTTGATATAAGCTAAAGTCCGTTGGGAAGAAGGACCCCAACTGAGACATCACTAACATCAGATTGACCTATAAGCTTTCCATGCAGCATATTCCTGCCAATGTGGAAGAGCCCCTCCTACTGCAGACCACACGGCCTCTGGGCCAATGGCCCCAGGTTACATAAGAAAGCTAGCTGAGCCATTCATGGGATGCAAAGCAATAAGTTGTGTCCTCCATCTCAGTTCGTGCCTCTAAGTCTCTGCCATGGTTCTCTTGGTGGGTGATGGACTGAGGTCTGGGAGTGGTAAGATTAAATAAACTCTTTCCTCTTTGACTTGGTTTCAGTCATTGTGTCTTACCGTGGCAATAGAAACCAAGTTAAGACATAACTTGCAATCTCAAGTGAGTACGTTTGCCTTTCTGTCATCCTTGTTCTGGGAATATTAAAAAAAAAGAAAGAAAATTAATAACATTTAAATAGCAAATTTTCTGGAAAAAACTAATAGCTGGGTTAATTTTATAGGATTTTCAATAGTTTTCAATAGTTGCTGGCAGACCCTATAGGGAGAAACACTGAAGACCTAGTGAGAAGGACACTAGGTAGCAATGGCTCTACTTCCCCACTAGGAACAGCAACATTTTAGTGAGCTGTTAAGTAACAACAGTAACAAAAAAAATGCAGGGTCAGAAACAGGGGTCAAATTGGAAATTACTGTTCATTTGGTTGTAGTTTCCTCTTTTAACAATGCCTGCCACATGAAGCCTCAGACCACAGCAGCTGAGGAGATGACCCGTGACCCTACTCAGCAATGGCTGTGGAAGTGAACTCCCCAGCTCCACTTGACCCTGAGGCAACTGTAGCCTGAGCTAACATACCATTTGAGACACCGAGTCACCGCCATCCAGCTAACCTAACCCTGGACTCCTAACCTTCGGAAATCATGCAAGACTGTAAACTCTTGTTATTTTAAGTGGCCAATGCCAGAACTAATTTGCTACTCGGCCATTGATAAGCAATAAAGTTGACGGAGGGAAAAAAAAAGTTTATTCTTTATAGCATGAATAATCAAATGTTTACGTGGTGAGGATGAGATTTATGTTTTAGGTATTTTCTCCATGCAAACCTTATGTTTTTTTCAGTTTTTCAAACTACACACGATGATTAATCACACCACCGAGAGTGTGTACACACAGAGGTGATGGGTCATAGGGGCGCCCACCCCATCCTGGGTAGCTAGACTTCTCCACTCCTGTCAGTCTCCTCATCCCCACCCCCCAGCATCTAACCCACGCCTTAGGTATGGTTTGGAAGCCTTGTCTCTGCCTCTTCCTTTCATTCCAGACTCATCTCTGTTATGCTGAAGGCTTTTGGATTTTTTTTTTTTCCTTAACAGCTTCCTATAAGAGTAACATTTGTACCTTCTTTATTTTCTGTCACTTCCTGGGGCGAAGACTGCTGTCTTATTCATCTCAAGAGGGAATGTCGGGGCTCCTTGCTTTGAGGTGCTGACTCACGTTCAGTTGCAGCCCTCAGGCACAAGTCTCAGGAGAGGGAACCAAGTGTGTCTCTCCTGAGGAGCCTAGATTTGCTCCCTTTCTGTCTAAATCTGAGATGATCGTGTGTTCTTCACTGCTGAGAAATCAGTCAAAACTCTCCCTCCCCCCTGAAAAGGAGTATTATTATCAACTTTGCCCAATTCCAGGTTGTTTCAGGCAAATGAAAGGCCTTGCACTTGGGATACATGTGATTTTAATCACAGATTTCATATCAATTTGCTTTAAGATTTGAGGAAGACCCATTTTTGACCTGGGGAAGGCAGGGGGGAGGATTTTCTCCCCTCAAATGTCGTGTGTGTGTGTGTGTGTGTGTGTGTGTGTGTGTGTGTATCCATACCCAATTTCCCATCCCCGCTTTCCCTCAGTCCCCACAAGACTGCCCTCCCCCACCATCATGCCCACTTTAAAAAAGAATCAGAGCTTAGTGCTGCCTGCTTGGGCACGCCTGTGGGGCCATGCACCTGAGCAGGGAAACTTACCAGCAATCACACCCCTGCAGAAAAATGACTTCCTGCTCTATCAGCCACCAACGATCTAGCGGGGGAAGGGCCATGCTGGAAGTTGACAGGCTCGAGCTTGTGCAGGTTTTAAAATGACACCGTTCTACGGGTTCATGAATGTAACAACTACGCCGTGTACATGGCCCTAGTGTTGCGTGGTTCTTGCACTTGTGTCCAGCTCTTACATTTCTTCCAACCTTCTGTTCGATCCTCTGAGTCCGGAGACGGGGGCTGAGCACTCAACAGTTCTTCATTCTCACTTTGGCCAGTGGGGAATTTCGGCACTAGCCACTACCAAGTACAAGCAGAAGCTTCCCTGCTGACGGCTGGGAGCAGCCCCACTCGAGGGGCATAGGACACGCAGAAAGCAGCTTGACACCGCATCTATGGAGCACAAAACCAATAGCGATTTCTCCCCTTGCTTACAATTTCCCCAACCCCATGGGGCTTTGACCAGCTTTACAGAGCAGCCATGAGTTCCCTCCTGAGGCACAGACCTCACATTAAAATAAGAGGTTTCTAGTGAAAGCCACCATCTTTAAAAATGACTTCAAACGTGTTCAGTAATGTATTAAAAAGAGCTCTGAGTTTAGTTACTTTGTTTCTTTATATGGCATCCCAGAAATTGTGTAGTAACACATTCATATTTTATCATTGACTGAATTATAATTTCAGAAGTGTTCCAAACTCCTCCCCCACCTTCGCCCTTTAATTAGCCACTTCACTGGCCTCTAGTCGGCCTGGCTATGGGCCCTTCTTGTCTCTGCTCACCTCTCCTATGTCTTCCTGTCAAATAATTTCTTTTTTTAGTTGTAACTGAAGGAAGTCTCCACAGGAGCCGTTTCTAATGCTGATAATGAGCCCTGAATTTACAAGTTCTATAATTTTGATTCTCATATATTAAAATTTATTAAAGGAGGTCAGACAGTGAGATGATGTGAGACATCCTGTCCTGATAAGATTCCTAGGAGGGAGCCTGTTCAGTAACTTCATTTTAGAGAAAAAAAGCAATGACTGATCAAAATGCAGCCGGTACCCAGGCTCTAATAGATAGCTGACACCAGTCTAGAGAAAGGCACATTTCATAGCTTTGAATCTCACTTGTGTGATGGAAAAATGTTAAATAAGGACTTTTACCAAGGTAAATGACACTAAAGGACAAAAAAAAAAAGCACTCTCAGTAATAGTAATAATTATTTAAGCCAAAAAAGAAAGGGGTCTGTAAGCATCACATATAAAACTACTGAAGTGCAGTGTCTCATGTTGACTGATGCTTCCATTGAGAGTCAAGAGCACTTCGGGTACTTTTGTTTCTTCTTTAGCTTTAGAATTTGCCATTGTGGTTTCAGCATAGAAAGCATCAAATATACAGCAGGTATCCAGTAAATATCACTATAAACATAATTTATTTACCTAAGCATTTCATTTTTACACAATTTTACTGATAGGATTGAAAACCATATTAGCAATTTGAGAAATAGTTGCCCACCTGTTTGAAACATGTGCATGTGTGTACATGAGTGTCTGTGCATGTGTACGTGTGTGTGTGTGTGTGTGTGTGTGTGTGTGTGTGTGTGTGCACGCGTGCGCGTGTGTAGACCAGCAGCCAGGCGTCCCTGAATCATTCCTTAGGTTCCATTCACTTTGTTTTTCAGATAGGGTCTCTCATTGGCCGAGAGCTCACCAGCTAGGCTAGGCTTGGTGTTCACTGAGCCTTGGGGATTGCCAGTCTCTGCCTCTCCACTTAGACTACAAACGTGTACCACCATGCCCTCTTTCTTTTTAAAGTGAGAATGCTAGGAGCGTGAATGCAGAGTTTGACACTTGCATATCAAGCACTTTACCAGTGAGACTATTTCTCCAGGCCTTGTCTTTGTTCTTGAAAGTCTTTGTAAGCTGTGAGGGATTTTGTTTCAAGTACAGTCTCTTTTACCTGCATTGATGCTAATAAAAAATATTCTATAATTCTAAAATTTCCCTTTTTTTCTTCCAAGTTTCATACAAAATATTTCCATCGTATTAATTGAACAATTTAACTACACTCCATCTGGTGTCCTTTCCTTCCTGTCTGTCTTACAGGATGCTTCCTTAAACTCCTTCAATCCATGGGACTATACTGTTTCACCATCTCATCAAGTCTCAAGTTTCATTCAGTGATGCATTTTATACTTTTCTCCAGTTACAACCCCCAGTCTCCAAACTTTCCTGTCTGGACTCCACTCCTCTCTTCCAAACTCCAATTTCTCATAGTGAGCTTCTAGAGTTTGTACTATGGATGCTCTGTTTTTAACTGTTGCTTTAGATAATATTGATTGTAACACCTTCAAGTTCATGAGTTGTTTCCTGCAATTATATTTTGCTATTAATTGCATTATATATGTTACTTAATTAGAACGGTTTTCATTCCTAGAATTTCAACTGTAACTTTTTACAGTCTTCAATGTCTCTGCTGAACTTGGCTACCTGGATGCGGTTACTACCATCTTATGGTCATGGTTTGTACCTTCCACCACCTGTAATGTGGTTACTACCATCTTATGGTCATGGTTTGTCCCTTCCACCACCTGTAATGTGGTTACTACCTTCTTATGATCATGGTTTGTCCCTTCCACCACCTGTAATGCTTCTGTTTCAGTTTTCATCAGTTTTTCCCCTCATGGTGTGTTGTGTTTTCCTCTTTGTTTACATTCTTTATCATGTTTGCTTAGACACAGATTTTGTAAATTGTACTCTGCTTGGTGTGGAACATTAAAGTTTGTTAAAATATTTGGGGAATGAGCTTACTTACTTAGAATAGTTTGATTTTTTGTGGCCTTACTTTTGTAGTTTTCCTATTCTGTGGTCTCGGCTAAGTGTTCTTGCTATCTCCTTGGCTCTGTGGGCTTCATGTGTCTACCACAGGGCTACCTCCTACGCCAATGTAGGGTACTGGCTGCCTTCCAGGTCCACTCAGTATGGTCCCCAACTGAATTACATGACATGTAAGCCAAGAAGCTGGCTTTCCAGAAAGAAATCAAGGAGTCACAGGCTCCAACCAGGAACTGCTGTTGACTTGGATGCTTGGTTCAAATGTCCACTCCATTACACTGTTGCAGGGAGGCACTACTGTGTTTCTTCCTCTTGCTACCTAAGCTTCCCACAATGCATGCAGATGTCACACAGTGCATTCTCCCAATTAGATGTGTGAGGTTGAGTATGTATGTGTGCATAGACAGCAGCTTAAAGAAGATGATATTTCATGGTTTGGCTTACATATCTCCTTCTGTTTGTGGCTAGCTTTCCCCTTTCTCTAACACCCTTAGATCAATAACAAATAGGATTTAATTATGTAATCAGTTGTCATTTTGAGAAAGTTTATCTACATCCTGGCAACCAGGAGCCAGTATTGGAAAGTAATGACAGAAAGAAGGAAGTGGCTGAGGATCTCCACAGGAATTTTCCGTGTAGTGTCTGTAAAGTTCACCTTTGATCCCAACAGTTGGGAGGCAGAGATGGGTGGATTCCTACAAGTTTGAGGTCAGCCTGCATTACACAGTGGGTTCCAAGCTGGCTAAGGCCACATAGTGAGATTCTGTCTCAAACAAACAAACAAACAAAAAATAAGGTAGTGCAGCTATTGAAAATGGTCTTGTAGTTGTGTGTGTATGTATTTGTACTGCTGTATATATAGAGAGACAAATATTTTTGAAGCATTATCGTCAAACAGGATGTCATGATGTAAAAAACTACTCCAAACTCTATTGCAAATACAATTTTACATACACACATGCACATGCACATGCACAAAATATTTTGATTTAATTCTCTAAACAACTCAACATAACACAAGTGAAAGAGCATTGATAGGAAATGGAGACTGAAGCCATGCCCATCTCCTGGTCACTCCCTTATAAAATTTACTTCTCTTGTGTTTACAAGGGGAAGGCAGGTAGGACAAATGGTCCCTTCTATCAAAGGTGCTGAGAATAAGTGACAGTTGAGTCCTCTGATTTACATGTGGCACCTATGTCACCTCAGCCCCTCAACCCCACTCCAAGGTCCAGGCAACATCATGGCAGAGGGATGGGAGGAGTGTAAGATCTGGAGTATGGGGACAGGTGTTGTGAAACACTCTGTTCTAGACATGGCATAACCACTGTACTTGGGAACCCAATGCAGCCATAGCTATCTGACGAAGACCTGCACAGAGCCATTCCAGCATGGACTATTGAAAGCCAAACAGGACTCCATCCCTAGCTGAGGATCTATTGGTGTTTAATAGCTACTGCCCATGCACCTGTGAGCAGCATTTATCAAACTCTGTGGGCTATAAAAGATACAGCCGTGAAAGGACAAGGGCAAAGTGGTGAAAGAAGAAGGTTCCAGAAAGAGTGTCAGTGGGATAAAAGAGATGATTAAGAGGTAGATCTGATGAAAATACCTACAAAAATATGTATGAAATTATCAAAGATTAACTACAAAGTACTTCCAGATCTAGAATTCTTATTCTCTAAATTTCTCCCAGTGATACCATATTAATAAATTCTAATGTTGTACAAATACGAAATAGACTCAACCATGCTTACTGATTAAGTAATTTTAATAATACAAAATAAGATAATGCTTCAAATATCACTCAGGCAATTAGTAGTACTGTTGATGTTCTGTTGAATTTTCTTTTAAAAACCCATATTTGTCAATATGTCCATATATATGCATATGTATGTGTATGTATAAATGTGTGTATATATGTACATATATGATATCTGCATCTTGCATTTATATATACACATGTATATTTGTAAGTTACATAAACAAGATTGACCCTCTTTGAAACTCTGTAACCTGCTGACTAAAGATTTTAATTTGTTGTTATTGAATCTATAATTCACAGCATCCTACAAACTGAGATCTAGGTGCCTCCCAGCCGACTCTGTTTCCTCAATGGGCTGTCTCTTGTTCACCTTGGTCAGCTCTCTCTTACTTATTCATATTCTTTTTCTCCCACTCTCGGTTTTCCTCCTTCCCTCGTTCCCTCTCTCTACACTTCCTTCCCCCTATCTCCTCTACCTTCAGAAGGCCTATTTCAAATTCTGCCACAGCTTCTCAAACTCTGAGGGACTTGTTTGTCAATGCTTCCATTCCTACTTTCTGTGGTCAAATTTATTAGATGACTTAGCTTGGTTCATACACATGCTTTTCTCCTTCTTTCCTAACTAGATAAGAATTTCCCTGCCTCCTCTTTTGTAGTGAATTCCCTCAAGTTTGCCCCACTCCGGAGAGTGTGGCCTTAACTGAACTGTTGGACCATGCCAAACTTTTTTCTACCTTAGGTCTTCTATTTTGGTCTTCTAGAATAATCTTTCCCTCATATTCTTAGGACTGGATGGATGCTCTTCTGTCCTTCTGGGTTCCCATCCAGATAGTCAGTCTTCCTTTACAGTTCTTTAACAGTCTCCTTTTTCACCTTGATGGATACTCCACATCAATACTGTATTTCTCTTTTAAACATTACTATTTTAAAATTTTATTACATTAGGGGTGTGTGTGTGTGTGTGTGTGTGTGTGTATGTGTGTGTGTGTGCAGGCATGTGTAGGGGTGTATACCTGCCCCAGTGCATGTGAAAGTCAGAGGAAAAACACTTGCCTTTCTTTGATAGCACTGATCTGGCAGGAATCACAAGGCTCTAAGCTCATTCCTCTGTTTATAATCTCTTTCTTCCGCAAGTTTAGAAATATATCTACAGAAGAAACTGTTGAAAATCATTCATTCATATCAGGGCCTCACAGAATGGTTGTTACTGTTTATGGAAAGAATGAATGGTGAATAATTGAATGAACAAACTGGCAAATATGGGAGGTCATTTCTGTTGGAGAAATTTTACCTGGGCAACCTGTGTGAACATTTGTAGATTCAACTTTGTGCATTGGCTTCAGGAACTCTTAATTTTAATTCAGGTTATCTGAGACCATGTGCTGTCTTCTCAGCCAACTGAATCATGAAAATAAAGAAGTGAAAAGTTTATTCAATAAGTTTCCCAAAAGTATTTCTTTCCATTAGTAATGATGGTGGGAAATGAATGTATAAAAACTTTCTTATGAAACGGCCCTTATTTAATAAACATGCTGACAAGGCTCTGCTGGGATCCATTCCGAGATGAAATTATTACAGATTCAAAAATACTTGAAAATAGCCATGTTATTTCTACCAATCTATTGAGATTGGTAAAGATAAATGAAAAAAAACCCACTTATCATTGGTCTGTAAAAATATTAGAATAAACCCAGATCAATGACTCAAATACTGAGTAAGTAAGGAATGCTTGTCCCTGTAATTAAGTGGTTCTCAACCTTCCTAATGCTGTGGCCCTTTGATACAGCTTCTCATGTTGTGGTGGCCCGCCCCCCAACACAACCATTAGGTTATTTTGTTGCAGCTTCATAACTATAATTTTGCTACTGGTATGGATTATAATGTAAATGTTAGTCATGCAGAATATCTAAGAGGCCACCCACATAACAACCCAGAGGTTGAGACCCATGGCTGCAACTTACACTGCAGTGGTTGAGAAAGAGTATAGTACTGTTCCTATATGTTGCTGATCTGGTGTTGTCTAGTATTTAATTGAATACTTACCACACAAGTGAATTATTAGAATTCAAAAATCTAAATGATCTTTTTCTCATTTTAAATATATTTTTGAGATTTTTCTACAGCAAATTTTTATCATATTCATTTCCTCCTCTAGTTTCATCCTCACTTTCAAGTTCAACTTTATATCTATATAAACTCATGAAGTTGGTGCTGCTCACATACTCTTGGATGTGTAGCCTTTCACTGGAGTATGGCCAACACATCAGGGCACACACCCATAAAGAACACTGAGTTTTCCCTCTCCCAGCAGCTGACAATGCTGGGATTTTGACTGACTTGAGCTGGTGTAGGTTTTGTACGTGCCATCTCATCTGCTGTGAGTTCACATGTATAGCAGCCCTGCTGTGTCCAAAAAAGCACTATTTTCTGGTAGTCATCTGTTGTTTCTAGCTCTTACAGTTTTACAGTCTTCCTGCTCTTCTTATACAATGATTCTGAACCATAGAAGGAGGTGGTGATATAGATGCCCTCTTTAGGAGTAACTAATCCATAGTCTCTTCTTCTCTTCACCTTGGCCATTTGCAGGTCTCCATGTTAATCACCACTTACTGATGAGGGTTGAAAATGCATTAATCTCTGAACACAGCAATAGTTCTTTAGGAATGGGTTTACTACTGTGTCCAGAGTAATGGTAATAGGGTCTTTCCTGGGGCTGGTCACCTGTTTAACCACAGGTTCTTGGCTCTGGTAATAGTTCCAGGCATGGGTTTTCAATTTGCTGAGTGGGCCTTAGAGACCAATCAGAAAGTGGTTGGTTACGCCCATGACAGTCCTGCCACTATTGCACCACTGAGCATGTCTTGCTAGGCTGGTCATTATTTTAACTCACAGGGTTTAAAGCTGGGTAAGATTGGTGATTACTTTTCTCTTCCAGCAACATGAATAGCACAGCCCAGTGCCATGAAAGCTGGACAGTAAGAACGAAGCTTCCAGGTGAGTACCAGCTTGGTCGCTCTGTGTTCAAAGACACAAGTATGTGGCATCTTTAACAATAGAGTCTTACCATCAACTTCTGGAGGGCAACCAAGAACCTTAGCAATAGTGTGTGATGTTTGAACTTCTAGGAAACCTCACTTCCAACCACTCTAGAAGAGGTAACCCATTCCTAGCGCTGGGTTTTTTAGATGTTTGCCTGTGGTGTCCATTATGGGTTAACTCCATTTAAACTTTTTATATAAGTGTGTATATAATTTAGGAAGCTTTTACAGTAGTACATTTCCATATGACTTTCTTTTTTTTATTATTATTAATTTATTCTTGTTACATCTCAATGGTTATCCCCTCCCTTGTATCCTCCCATTCTTCCCTCCCTCCCATTTTCCCCTTACTCCCCTCCCCTATGACTGTTCCTGAGGGGGATTACCTCCCCCTCTATATGTTCATAGGGTATCAAGTCTCTTCTTGGTAACCTGCTGTCCTTCCTTAAATCTTGCTAATGTTAATTTCCATCCTTATATTACCTTCACCACTCTGCCCTCCAATCCCTCATCGCATTAACCCTCCTACTTTCTTCTTCTTCTTCTTCTTCTTCTTCTTCTTCTTCTTCTTCTTCTTCTTCTTCTTCTTCTTCTTCTTTCCTTTATACCACTGAATTCTATCTTCC
Organism: Acomys minous; assembly: GCF_964271855.1. Taxonomy (NCBI): domain Eukaryota; kingdom Metazoa; phylum Chordata; class Mammalia; order Rodentia; family Muridae; genus Acomys; species Acomys minous. Next base: position 29,884,354 of record NC_140490.1, on the reverse strand, counting down.
TCTCATGAACATACACAATTCTGGGCCCTTCCTAATTCCCTGACTTCCATGGGTATTCCAGATGGAACATGTGTATCTGAAGATTTCTTGTCCTCAAAATAAAATATTTGTTGTTAACATTGAACATGTATTTTGAAAAAGACAAGAAAAGCACAAAGATTGCCCATTAATGTAGCACTCAAAAATAATTCTTGAGACAGCCATCAGTAAGTAACACAGGCTTAATGTAAACTTCTTACATAGCTCAGCATGGCCTTGACATCATATCATTTTTGCCTCAGCTTGGATGGGCTGAGATTATAAGTGTACCATCATACATGTTAGCCACAATTATTTTTACTAATTGAATGTTGTTGCTATATCATTGTTTAGTTAGACCTCATATATGAAGAAATTAGGTGCTTCTCCTTTTCTATATTTTAAGACTACAATGAACAACTTTATGTGTATGTTTAATTATTCATTGGTTGTAATTTCTTAAAATGGATTAATGGGACAATGGGAAGGGAGCACTGGTTAGTTCAGTTCTGCTAAAATGATGCCAAGGTAAAGAAAAATGAAAATCACTGTGCATCCCTACATATCTTAGGAAAATATTTCTAATTCTTCTTATAGAAACTTTTGACAAAGCTAAGGAAAGCTATATGTAGGCTCCTAGTGGACCACTAAAACAAGCACGCCTTATTAAAAAGTGAAAAAACAACTCTAAAGAGAGCTTGGAGAGCCAAGACTTACAGTGTCTACGTGGGCTGAGAGGCAGGGTCCAGGTCTAGTTCCTCTCCTCTTGTGTCTACAGAATTTAGAAAATTCCATGGTACATAGCAACATATTAGGCAATATTTTGTCAATGGCTGAGAGAGTGAATGAATAGTTGTTAACAAAGTGGTGTAAGAGAACTTTTAGACCCTGATAGCTCATGTGAGCATTTTAGGAAACATATTTTTATATCATATACTGACTTTTGCATGTAAATGGCACTATTGTGAGAAGCAGATAAGTATTTTTATCTTAGTTTTGTGATTTACTAGGAGGGCTCCTTAGTTCAGTTGACTCTGGAGTGGTATCCCATAGGTTCACCAATTTGGAGAGCCAGAAACAGTAACAGTGCCACAAAACAAGTGTCCTAGACAAGTTAGATTTGTCATGAGACACATGCTCGATGTGCACCGCATTCGTAATTCAGAGGGCCCTAATAACTAAGTATAAATTTTAAGTTTAATGCGCTGAGATATTTCTTTCAAATACAGACATGACCTTATATATTTCAGAACTTAATTTTAGAAAATACCAGTATTATAAAATTTTTATTTTGTGAACTCATAAATAAGAAGTGTTTGCTCTATTCCTGACCTTTAAATATTATTATACTTAAAATATCCATGATTTACATTATGTGTATTTGTGTGTACCATGAGTACACAAGTATGTGTCTGAGGATATCCTGGAATTGTCATTACAAGTTATAAGCTACCAGTGTGGATACTGGGAGCCAGACCCAGATCCTCTACAAGAGTAGCAGCTACTCTTAACTGCTGAGCTATCTCTCTATCTCCATATTGCCCTTTGTGCTTGTTATCTTACTATATACATAATGTTTTTATTGTCAAGTATATTCTGAAGAAAAACTCTCAAGAAGAAAGTGGTTTTCTCCCCGAGTTGGTGTTCTGAGAACAGCTTCAAATATCTATAATATCCATTTCTGTGCCCAACACATACTAATGCCATTGCTGTTATATAAATCATGAAAGTCAAGTCATGTGTGGATGCTTAGAAAGGAAAATTAGTTTTGAACCACTAAAGGATGGGATCTGAGTGCTGTTTTATTTGTGCCTTAAGCAGACACTTTCTTGCTGGGTGCAGAGCAGGCATTTATTCTGTAGTGGCACACAGAGAGGGACAAAACTCCCTCTGTTCTCTTAAGGAGAAAAGTCTAAACCTTTGGTCCCACAGGTAGATAGGGAGTTCCATGTATCTGCACACCTGTGCACATGGCCAGCCAATCTGAACATGAGGAAAATACTGGGCCAAGGCTCCCTTGCACCAGGTCTGAGCAGGCTCCCAGAGCTCACCTGAAACTCCCTTGAAGAAGACAGCTAAAAGGCATGATGGCAGGCTCACTCCCAGGGCGTCAGCAGCTCTCCGCTCTGAGAAGGCTGGAACTGTGACTCTTCCTTCTGCATGTTTACAGCTTGCTTGTCACCATGGGAGTGCACTGTTGTTACAAGTTTAATTAGGTTTGTTTCAAAGGGCTTCAAGGAGATGTGCATGGCCAGAATACTAGAAAGGCTTTTTTTCCTGAGGGATGAGATAAGACTGGCTCTGTGTTGTGGAGGGACACTGCAGTGTGACTTCACGGCTGAGAGGAGCATAGGCTACGCCTGTAGATGTTCACCAGGTGCATACAATTCAGAAAGCATAGTCAGATGACACACAGAGGGGGCGAGCATGCACATCCAAGTACCACTCTGCCTTCTGGAATGTACTGTTCTCTGCAATTTTTCAGAGAGGTAATGTTTTCCCACTATATAGACCAAGAAGCAGGCTTGGGAAAGCAAAGGCCTGTCTTGAGCACACTGTGAACATAGGGCAAGGTTTAGATCCACGCTTGCATGAGATGTAGAATCTATACTTAAAAAGAGCAAGCTATGTCAGGCAGGCTGGCCCACCTCACAGTCCTCCTGCTGCTTCTGCCTCCTCAACACTGGGATAGAGCTGAGTACGACTATTCCTAATAAACCTGTGCATTTGGGGCATAAGCACGTGTGTGTGTGTGTGTGTGTGTGTGTGTGTGTGTGTGTGTGTGTGTGTGTTTAGTGGTATGGTGTGTAGTATAGTATGTGTGTGTATGTTTAGTGGTGGTGTGTGTGTATGTGTGTGTGTATGTTTAGTGGTGTGGTGTGTGTGTATGTTTAGTGATGTGGTGTGGTGTGTGTGTGTGTGTGTGTGTGTGTGTGTGTGTGTGTGTGTTTAGTGGTATGGTGTGTAGTATAGTATGTGTGTGTATGTTTAGTGGTGGTGTGTGTGTATGTGTGTGTGTGTATGTTTAGTGGTGGTGTGTGTGTATGTGTGTGTGTATATTTAGTGGTGTGGTGTGGTGTGAGTGTGTGTGTGTGTGTGTGTGTGTGTGTGTGTTTAGTGGTATGGTGTGTAGTATAGTATGTGTGTGTATGTTTAGTGGTGGTGTGTGTATGTGTGTGTGTATGTTTAGTGGTGTGGTGTGTGTGTATGTTTAGTGATGTGGTGTGGTGTGTGTGTGTGTGTGTGTGTGTGTGTGTGTGTGTGTCTAGTGCTGTCATGTGTGGTGTGGTGCGTGTGTGTGTATGTGTGTGTCTTGTGTATAATGTGTGTGTCTATAATGTATTGCACAGTGAATGTTGATATATTTAATGGTATTGCTGATTAATGGAAGCTTTTACAATACTGACAATGCTTGTTTGGTCAGCTAGTCCTGTCCATTTGTTTACAAATAAAAAAGAGAAATATCAAGGTACAAAGTTATTTTCTCAAGATCCTTTGGTCTTTGTGTTAACGTTTGGAGTCATTTATGGGGTGATGGCAAAATTCTAAGCCCTTTATCCTCAAGCTCACTGACTCTCCATCATCTAAGTGAACCTATACAAAGGCAAAGAAACATACAAGTCTCAGAAGAGATGAGAAAGTCTGGAGCAGCATCCTGGGATGGTTGCTTGTGCTTCAGGCATTTCTCCTTCCTGGGAGTCCCTGAAGGGCAGAATCCCAAAGACTTCTCCTTTAGTGAGCACTGCAAAGATAAGAGGAGATAAGACTGAAGTCCCCAGGAGGAGGACTGTTTCCATGACTCCAGAAGGTCCCCCAGAGCAGAGGGACCCACACAGCAACAACCCCAGATATCAGAGAAGCTGCAGCAAGGGGCTGCTGTTATTTGTCAGGGTGCTTGGTGATTATGTCATGGCTGGTTACCTGTGAGCCAACAGTTTTTTCTCATTAAGGACAGAGTGTACAAAACTGGTACTAGAGGGATGGGAACAGTGCAAAAACTAATCTGTAAACTGGCACGTGGGGGGCATTCTTATATTCTGGTACGCTGGGACACTCCAACTTCTCTTCACTTGATGCCTCCAAGTTCTCAACTTCTGGGTGTTTGTGTCCCAAGAGTGGAAGGTGAGTGAAGCTTTAGTTTCAGGGACCATTTATATGGAGCCTGTACTGTGGAAGTGTTAGGAAGATTAAAACCTTGACTTTATTCACTTAACTAGTGAGAAAAACACTCAGGCCAGAATGTCCCAGTTCTTCTGGACAGGCTCTGCTGTGTTCTAGTACTTGTGATCACTAAACCCTTAGCTACCATGCTATACTGCTTGCCAAGAGTAGGGGCAGTTGATAAAATGCCTTGAATGATATCCCAGGATGTTTGCCTTTATCCTGGGACCACACAAGCAAGTCCATAACTGGAGCGCAGTGCGGTGGCCCACACCTGTAATCCTAGCACAAGTATAAGGCAGAAGAATAACAAGCCAGGGCTAGCCTGGTCTACGGGGAGACTGTTTCAAAAGATAAATTATGACCTGAAAGTAAGAGGGCTTGATCTGGGCGTCTGAATAATTCATATGGAATTGGAATTGAGTGGATTATGAAATGGAAGTAGAGGGACCAATTATAGGACTACTGCAACCAGCTGTGTAAAAGGGTATGCCCAAGTGAGGTGTGTGTGTGTGCGTGTGTGTGCCTGTGTGTGTGTGTGTGTATATGTGTGTGTGTGTGTTTCCAAAAGCCTGCTGTATCATCCTAAGTGGAGAAAAGGGAATGCGTGTGAATGTCTGGCTAGGGATTGGCAAAGATGAGCCGTCATGCTCATAAGGCTGAGCCCGTACTAGAAAATGAGGCTGTCTGCTGTGGAATATGCTGGCCAGGCTGCAGGCGAGCCAGCTATTTAGTATGGAAAGAACCTGGAGCTGTGATTGCCAGACATGGGGCTGCAGCTGCAGCCACCCAGAATTAGCCTGGCCAGATGGTGATGGCTGTTCTCCACAGACCTCAGGAAGAAGTACAATAAAAAACCACAAGTGAGCGGCACATGGTTTCCTACAAAACCTTCAGAAACCTTGCTTGATGCAGGCCTGGTAACTTCCATCATTTTCCCTCATTCCATCTGTTGTGTGAACTTGGGCTGATAAAGAATATTTTATAACAATCAGATTTTTATTTTGTCCAGAACTTGCAGTGAGTAGTCTTAATATCCTGGCATCTAAAACATTTCAGTTAGAGGTTGAAAAAAAAAATCTCTGCTACTCAAGGCTTAGTAAAGACTATTTATAGCATGGCGAAATCGACACTACAATTACAGCTTAATTCTTGGTAACAAGAGACAGGGTGCTAATTACATCTTCCAGCTAGCAGCGATGGCCATTTGGATGTGCCAGGCTGTTTCCTGCACATACCAGGTACGGATTCTAAGCACCATTCCCTTGGGATGTACAAGAAATGTAACTTTACTAGATCAATTTGACCCCATGGATCTAGTGATCAAACACCATCATTACCAGTGGTTCTCAACCTGTGGGTTGTGACCCCTTTTGGAGGTGGAATGACCTGTTCACAGGGATAACCTATGCCCACGAGAAAACACAGATATTTCTATTGTGATTCCTAACAGTAGCAAAATTGTAGTTGTGCCTCCACAATGAAATAACTTTATGGCTGGGAGTCATTACAACATGAGGGACTATGTTAAAGGTCACAGCACTGGGGAGATTGAGAACCACTGGCCCCTTCTAATGAAGGAACGTTCTGATGAAGGAATGTGTGAGTCATGAGGGGTAGCATTCACTCACATTCACCTTTCTGGTTTCTGTCTACTTTCCACCAGGACAGACACCCAGCTCAGCTGGTCAGTTGGGTGCTATCCTGGTGACAGCAAGACTCCTGCTTTTCTCCTATACTCAGGGTAAATTCATATAGTCACAATATGATATACCTAAAAATGGAGGCTAGATAATCTTACAGGTTTGATTTGTCCCTATTAGAATCTGGCTTGTGTAACCAGGGAAGGTAAAGTTTTACCTGATGGTCATCTCTAGGGGAATTGTCCACACAGCTGACATCTGACACAGAACTCTGTCCAAACAACAGGACATCGGTAAGCCTTTCTATCTCTCCTTCTCAGCCAATTCCTTCTTACTGCCCAAGTCTCAAGAATCATTAAGGGACACCTATCCTCGTGACACCACAGGGCTGAGAGGCATGGGCTGTAAAGAGCGTTCACCTTATTTTTATGCTTCTGTGTGTGTGTGTTCATGATAGAAGAAATTAAGACACTGGCATGATCATTCATTAACTCAATTCTGAGGAATCCCTGCCGTGGGGCCGGTGAATACCCTGTGTGTTGTGTCTGTGTGGATGAGAGTGAGGTGGGAAGGTAAATGAGGAATAGTTGCTAACTCATGTTCTAGCATCATCAGTCTGTTTGTCTGCCTCTTTTAATGTCTACATTTTGGTGGTAGAAATGAATAGAAATGAGAAAATATAGGCTTAAAAGTTCGAGGAATGGATTAAGGTCCACTGAAGCTAATAGCAGCACAAGTAGGAGACCGGATACATCTGACTGACTACAGAGGGTAGCTCTCCATTCTGTAGGCAGAAGAGACTGAAGCTGGCTTGGAGCACCTAACTTAGAGTTGTGTTCTCATGCTTGGGACTACATGCAAATCAAAATATTATATCAGGGCCCCACTGTATTTTTATATTGATGACAGTTAAGTTCTATCCAAAGTCAAATGCTCTACCACTGAGCTATAACCCCATGTCGCCAGGTTCTGTGTGTGTATGAGTCTCCATGACAAAAAGGGTTATGCTGAAATTTCAGTGAGTATCTCCGTTCTGTATGGTCTTGTCTGGAATGGTGGAGTGTAGATTCTGGACCTTCTCAGCATCCTGAAGTCCGCCTTCTTCTCTCTACCATCTGTAGTTTTCTGATTCTTAAATATAATCAAGAAAGGGAACCAAAGTTGTCCTTAGCTTTGACATCCTCAGAAGCCAGTGAACCTTGCTATACCAAATAGACTCAGTATCTTGTGAATTATGCTTCTGTCCTTTCTAATTATGCTTGCAATGGGCTAGCTTTCAAAGATGGAATAAAGACATATCTTGGATTTCCATGGCTATCAATTTCACTTTCCCATCCTTAACTGCTATCAAGATAAAACCTTAGAAGATTACATTGCTGATGGAAAAAAATAAAAATAACAGAAATACTGACACTTTATTTTTGGATTTTCTTGGCAGTGACAAGATACTATTATATATTACCAGCTATGTTAAAGTTGTAACTCACATACATTGAGAAGGAAAAATATATCCCAGCTGCAAAGAAAGTATAATGCAAAATAAGATGAATATATTCACTCAAGAGGACCTATGTCTGTGGTGTTTTGAATAAGAACTGTCCCTCATCGGCTCACAAGGTGGTGGAGCTGTTTGAAGAGGCTGTGGGAAGGTTCCGCTTGGGTCTGGCCTTGAGAATTGAAAGCCTTGCCCAACATCCCTTGCTTCCTACCCGTGCTTAAGATGTGATCTCTCAGCCTCTGGCTCCCACCACCATGCATACTTCTTGCCTCCTATTCCTCTTAACTGCAAGCCCAAATAAATTCTTTTTCCAAATAAGTTGTCATGGTGTTTTATCACAGCAACAAAAAAGTTACTGATAAAATGTATCTACCAAAGTATCAGAATAATACCACTAATGGCAAGGGCACAGAATAGCCACAGCTTCCTTGATATAACTTTGGAGAACTCACTAATATGGGCATTTATATAGGTTTATATGTGGTATATGTAGGCATTACATATGTGATACATTGTGTTAGTTACTTTTCTAGTGCTGTGATGAGACACCATGACCAAGGCAACTTACAGAAGAACAAGTTTATTTGGGCTTACTGTTTCAGAGGGTTAGAGTCCATGACCTTCATTGGTGGAAGCTCAGAAGACGGCAAGCAGGAATAGTGAGGAATCAGTAGCTGCTTACTTCTTGGTCCACATGTGCAAGGCAGTGGAAGCTAACTCCTTCTTTTGAAACCTGAAAGCCCTCCCCCAGTGACACACCTCCTCCAACAAAGCCATACCTCCTAATCCATCCCAAATAGTCCTACCAACTGAGGAACAAGCATTCAAATATATGAGCCTATGGGAGCCATTCTCATTTTAAGCCACCACAAACATGTAATATGTAATTATATAATATATATAATATATTATATCTGATCAATTCCATTTCTAAATGTATAATTCCAAAATAAGTATATTCAGAATTGACCATTTATGAAATGATGTGTTATCATTATGTATTGCAATTTATAATATGGCACATTCATACAAAGGCGTATTTGCAGCAATAAGGATGAGTAAAATATATGGGAGGGGATAAAAAGAGAAAAGGGAAGGGAGAACTGTTGTAATTAAAAATACAGTCTCAAAAATAAACAAAAAAGAAATGGGGAAAAACCAGAGTTCACACAACAGAGATGAATTGCACACAACAGACACATCGAGGAAAGCAAACCAGATATGGAAGTGTATATAGTGTCTGATCCATTGGTTGTGTCCAGTCAAGGGGAGAGGATGAAGAGTGGCTTCTCATGGTGCCTTTGCGTATGCTTTTCCTGAGGAAACTCCCTGATGCTGCATGGACGGCACAGGGCATGTAAGGAAGGCGATATGTGTAAGGACTAGGGGATGTGCAGGTAGGAAAAGCAGCACATACCATGTCAGCGAATTAATCAGGCATACAGAGTGAGGTGTTATCTAAATGGAGAACACCATATACTCCGAATCTAAAATAGCTCTTGTGGCCTCACCACCAGGCTTTGTGTTATTTTTAAGAAATTCTACAATCCTCAAGTTTGTCACAAGACTAGTGTTATCACTCAAGGTACGAATACTTAGCCAGGTAATGACAAAGACAAAACCACAGGAAAAGAGCAATGTTCTCAATGTGAGAATTCACTTGCACTTTCCCTTTAAGTTCTGGAAGCTTGGCATCTCTTCTCTCTCTTTGGAAGGCTCTATAACGTTTTTTATTCAGGCTGCATATGCCACCACAGTTACGTGACCTGCCTAGCATGACAGGCCTGAGTCAGCCGATTCCATATCAAATGCAACTGCTCTGTATTTAAAAGAAAGAACTCCGTGATGTACCAGCATGGCCCAAGAGTTTAATCACTGGGTTGGTGCTCCAGGCCTCAGCTCCTTTAACATGCCTGCTATCCCTGTTATTGACTCACAGTCATGTGTTTCCAAAATGGACAAGGGGATGAAGATAAAAACAAAATTGCTGGTGACTAAGAATAGCAGCTAGGCATTCTGGGAAGAAGGCAGCGCTTGGGGGCGGTGAACTATAGAGGCCAGCACCGCGGTCATGCAAGATAAACATCTGTGTATGTGGCTGATGTGAGCTCCAGGGACTTCACAGCTCATGGCTGCAGCTCTGATTCCCTGGAGCTGAGTCCTGGTTCTGCCATGCTTCAATAAACTTGACACATTTGTTAGTGGCCTTTGTTTAAACATGAGCATTATATACTGCTGAACAGCATTGGGAGGTGTGTGTGTGTATGTGTGTGTGTGTGTGTGTGTGTGTGTGTGTGTGTGTGTGTGTGTGCGTGTTTTCCCGCCTTTTCTTTATTACAGTATCCACAAATACCCCTGGGCTCCAAAATATGCTACATGTTCAGTATTGGGGGAAAAGACCACTTTATAGCAACTGTACCATATATTTGCTATGGAATGATGTAAGTGTGAACTCCATGTCAAATCCAACCGGAAGGTTATCCCAGCTGTCTGTTTGAAGGCAGGAACAGCCCTGAAGTCCAGGGCAATACAAAACAAATGCTTTATCAGTGTCAAGAATGCTGCCAGTGCGATGCAGTCTAGATGAGACCTGGATCTTGCAAATATTTCCCACTTAGAGGAGCTTATGAATGTAACATTTATAGAACTCATGATTGCCACATGGGTCTCCCTGCTGTATGTAGTTTGTTTTATACATGTGTAATAAAATAAATGTATATGAAAAAAAGAAAAGAGGAAAAACCTCCCTTCTCGAGCCAGGAATCTATTCTCTGTGGTTCTGGGAACATCCCTCCATCTCTGTTTTGAAGGAGGAAGTTAAAACTCAGCGAGGATAGGAGACTCTATTAAAGCCATTCAGCTACAAAACAGCAGAACCTCCTTGAGCTCCTACAAACACATCAAAAGGCATCTGCTAAGCTTCCTGTGTGCTGGGATGTGCACTGAAAGCATGGTGGTTTGGAAAGGCCATAGCTCCTGTGATTTTTTAAAAAATTTTTTTTTCACATTTATTATTTGTATATTTAGAATGAAGGGGGCACACATAGAGTGAAAGGGGCCACAGCACACATCTGGAGGTCAGACAAGAACATGCCTAGGTCGACTTTCTCTTACAATAATGCTCAGCCTGGGGACTGAACTCAGGTTGTCAGGCTTGGTGGCAAGCACCTTTAACCATTGAGCCATCTCTCCAGTCCATAAGTGAGTGTTTTTATCCTGGTACTTCCCTTCACTGATGCAATGATGCTCTTGCTCCAAGGGGTATGTGGTACTTTATTCGAGCCAAACATGTCAGAATGGAGCTTTAGGCCTCACGGTGATATGATTTATAGTGGAGTAGGTCACATGGTTAGTCTTAGGTGTAAAGGATCAGTTCTTTTAACAAACACATCAGTGGGGTCATGAGGCATGAAGGTGGCAGCAGAGCAGAGAAAGCTCTGCTATGGGTTTCACATGCCATCTTTTCACATTTGTAGCTTGAAGGTTGGTGGTAGCAAGTGGTCTACTGTGAAATCCACTCCAAGCATTCACCCGTTAGCCACAGGGGTGTGTGATGAGGTATACAGGATGGTTCTTAGGGGATCAGCCCAGCCAAAATCTCTCCACATCACACAGCATCAGGTAGTCAGCCTTCACCTTCCACACAGATGTGACATCTTCACAGAACTCTGACTCATGATTCCTAGTCTGAAGACACAGTCGGTCACACTGCCATCTTAAGTGGGTTGCCTTTTAAAACATGCCTAGCAACCACATGGTGGCTCACAACCGTCTATAATGTGATCTGATGTGCACTGTATACATAATAAATGAACAAATCTTTAAAACATGCCTAAAACAAAGGGAAAATAAAAGATTTCAATATAAGAACAAGAACCTGAAAGGAAGCGTGGTCATTGTATGCGGGCCTCACAAAGTTGCATGCCTCCTTCTGAAGTTTCTCAGAAACTTCGTTCCCAGACATCCTGGCTTGCTTTCACTACATCTCTTCCCACTTGGTATCTGCTTTATGTTCAGCATTCAGATCCAGCCTTGTCTCCCCTCCCTACCCGTGCCTGCATGTCTGGTCCTTTGTATACTTACTCGACTTCACCACCATCCAGAAGTAAGGAGTCACCTACTGTGTGGGTGAGGACCTTCTAAGCCAGCCCCAGCTCCTGAATAATGACACGAAGACTTATTATATTTATTATTAGCTTATGGCACTAAGCTGGGCAGATTCTGAGCTATTCTGACCTGGCAGTGCTGGCCTAGCCTATATTCCAGCCATGTGGCCCTTTACCTTGCCCTTCCTAGTCTTGTCCTGGCACCTGCTTCTTCATCCGTGTCCAGCTGGTGACCTCTGCCTCCCTCTCTGATCCCCACCTGGGACCCACCTCTCTCTCCTCCCTGAAGTCCTGCTTCTTAAACCTGTCTCAGCTTATTGGCCATCAGATTTTTTATTAAAACCAATCAGAAGGTGATGGGAATAATGTTTACAAAACGTTGAGATGGGAGATGCTTCATAAAAACGACAATACCAAAGTCAACCCAGTAGTCAGATCGGCACAGAAATCGACCTTTGAATAATACAAGGATAATCTTTATACAGTGCACAAAACCATCACTCCAACAACCTACTAGGATGCCTCACACTGGGATGTCAGCTTCATTAGGGCCAGAACTTATTTGGCCCTTCTTCTGGGGTACCACAGCCTCCTGTTCAGGACTGTTCAGAGTGTGCACTCAATGCAGACTGTGTCTTAACTTCAGGAACTATGAAGATAAGACTGGCATGCATTGATCGTGCAGGACACCCTAGGCTGTTGAGCGTGCTGGCTTTATAAATGACAGCCTGGAGGTCCAGACAGGTTATAGTAACTTTTACCAAGTCAGTAAGCTGTCAAACGTCGGATCAACAGTCTGCATGCGTTTGTGTGGCTCTGTAATGTCCCAAGTTGCTTTACAGGGTCCCTTTGGGCCTGTCCATTCCTTTGTCATAGCTCTCTGCTCCACATGGTAGGATACTACCAACATTTTCATTCTCTGCTCATAGATGCCCTGTAACCCACCATCACCCCCATTGCAAGGGAACAAACTGTCTCCAGATAGCTGTGCACTGGGCGATGTGCTGAACCTGGACTAAGAGCATCAGCCTTAGAGCATTAACCACATTCTCAAACCAACATCTTCAAACTCACTTTAAAAAAAAAAAAAACAGCAACAACAAAAACAGGTTTTCCTCTGACCCTAGCTAGCGTTTATCTTAGCTTTCTCTACTGAATTTGAACTGGATAACTTTCAAGTTATATGAATTATTGCTGGATCCCTTTGCCTCTGAGTAGAATATCTCAAGAACTTGATAAGCAGGACGTTCTTTGTGCCCACCCCGCCTGGTGGCATCTCAAATGATTCATTCAACTATGCATCTGAAAGGCTAAAGGAAGAGCATCAATGTGTATCATTTGTTTGTTTTAAAGAGAGTCTTCACGTGTATATACCAAAATGGCATGGAACTCACTGAGTATGCTAGTACATGCTATTTCAAAGTTAAGGAAATCCTCCTGGCTCAGCCTCCCAAGTGCTGAGATTGTAGCTTTGAAGTACCAAACACACACGGCACAAGCTTCAAGGCATGAACACAAAAGGAAAGGCTCAGGCATAAATGGGTAGCGTTCACGTGCTTATCCTTAATAGTAGCCAGCTCTCTTAAAACAATTCCAGGATTTGATTCTGGCAGGGTATGGTGGTGTGTACCTGGAATTCCAGCATTCAGGGGGCCCGAGGCAGAAAGACCAGGAGTTGGAGATGAGTCTGGGTTACAAAGCAAGACCCTGTCTCAATTGCATGAGAATAGGAAGCAAGAGGGGTGGCTGAAGAGATGGCTCAGTGGTTAGGAGCACTGGCTGCTCTTCCAGAGGACCCGGGTTCAAATCCCAGCACCCACACCCAGCTCATAACTGTCTGCAACTCTGGATCCAGGGTGTCTCTCACTCTCACATAGACATGTATGCAGGAAAAACACCAATGCATATGAAAATAAATAAACCTTTTTTTACAAAATAGGAAGCAGAGTCTATATCTGTTCCTCTCACTCCATTCATGTGAATTTGTTAAAAGATGAAATATTTTATGAAGATATTTTCTAAACCACGTTAAGAATGAAATGGTCTTTAGTAATAGAGAAATTAGTGACACCTGGTGGTGAACCATTTACTACTTCAAAACAAGGCTGTTATTAGTTTAGAATAATCTGTGCTGTTTGGTCAAGTATTATAAAGTATTTTTGGCTCACAGCTGTTTTACTGAATAGAGCAGGAGTGCAGAATTGCAAATAGTTTAACTATGGAGTTCAGAAACAGGAGCACATATTTTTCTAGGCCATAAGAGCCACTTGCAGACACGAACTTGGAACAGAAACAATTTCATGTTTGTAAGACTTCCATCAACAGGGGGCCTAGCATAGGGCTTAAAACCAGAAAGGCAACTTTGGGTGACCTTGGAAACCAGCACAGCTAGAAGCGGAGCTGCCAAGTGGTGTGTGTGGCTTGGTCCTGGAAACCTGACTTGGGCAACTCAGGAATGAAGAAATAACATACGGAAAGAGATCCAGTGGGCTGTGCTCACTCTAATGGAGATACTGTCTATGTAACCCAGAAACACAGGGCATTTATTTGAGTACAGTACAAGGAGGAAGGTTAGCTAGTCTTCATAGGAGGGCTCTTCGGACAGCAGTCTCAGGTAGCTGTAATCAGGGAGAAGGAAACTGAACCTGCTAGTTGTTCCCCCGCCCCCCCCCCCATGGATGGAAGGTTTTGCTATTCCCTTGACTCGAAGGCTTTGTGGTCCTTGCCATGGTCATAGCCATGTCAGTAATACGTATACTCAAGACTTCATCCAATGTCAACAACACAACCCACAGTCAGGACCTCATCCATGCCCTACAGGGTGCGGCTCAGAGGTGGTTGCTATAAGGGATAGCTCTGTAAGGTGGCAGGTGACTATGACTTGCCTACTGTGACAAGGTGTTCCACTACAAGATCATATGCACATAATCGTCATTGACATAACTGCCTTTGATTTGCCTTCTGCTGTTCAGCCTTGAATTTCTAGGTAACTAATACAGTGAGAGGGGTATGTGGGGAGGGAGAAAGGGGGAGAAGAAAAGTGAGGGAAAAAAGAGGGAGGGAGAGTTTGAGGGAGGGAGGGAGGGAGGGAGGGAGGGGAAGAAGAGAGGGTAAGAGGACTATGTGAATGCTTCAGGCCCTCAAACAAGTCAAACAAGGGGAAAAGCCCCTCCCATACAAAGATAAATTGATATTTCTCTGCAGCCATTCTTGACCTAGTCTTTTGCTGACAAACATTTTCTTTGATATTTCTTTTAAAATTATCTCCACTAGCATCTGACTGGGACAGGGGGCCTGCTTCTGGAAAGTATAATTCCTGAATGGGAGATGGCCTGGCAGGTAGACTCTGCTATCCGGCCTCTTGGATGCAAAGGCAGCTGGGTGCATGCACTGTATGTAGCCCTGGACTCTGAAGCACCAAGTTCTGGGGAGAGATGGTCTCTGCCAGTGCAGGATCCAGTGCTGTGGATTTTGCAGAGGAGAAACGAAGGGAGGAGAGCAAAGCCCACACTATACCCAAAAGTCCAGGTGCTTTTCCTTCCACTGAGCTTAGTTTATCCCACAGCACAGGAACGGGCGAGCACTTGAGAATCTGTTTATCTCTCAGAAGGATGCTTTTGGCTAAGCAGCCCTGACCAAAATATTCTAACAAACACCAACTCCCTCATCCCTCTCGACCTACTTCTGTTCCAGGGGTCTCTGTTCCCTCTCAGTTTTGTCTGACTCCTAGTCTTTCTGATCAGTCTGTTTGTTTTTTCCTTCTCTTCCCTTTCTCCCTGCCTTACATGTTTCCCTATGTAGCCTGGCTGATCTTGCACTTCCAAGCCTCCTATCTCAGCCTCCCGTGTGTTGCAAGGACAAGTGGCCACCACCACACCTAGCTTCTTAGTCTTCTTTGAAGGCCACTCTTTTGATATGAGCCACTTGTTATCATATCTAGAAATACTAGAAGAATACCCTAAATGTCTTATCATTAGAATGTACTAAAATATATGGAAAGACAACAAAGCATGACATAGAAAATTGCTTGGGAAAATATCTGTAACACTGGTTCATGCAAAAGTCATATTATAAAAGAATATATATATATATATATATATATATATATATATATATATATATGAATATATATAATGTTTCTCAGAGACCATAACTATGGATTTCTGCTTTGGTGTGAAACCCAAAGTTACTTTAGCTAGTACTGGGAATAGGGGAGCTTATTCACAGTAGAATCTCAAATACACAACACATACACACAAAGACTAATAAAATATTCATGACATTTACCAAGTTCTTACTAATATCCTTACTATAATTAACAATTACATTGTTAATTGTAAATGCATGATTGTATAATCTGAAATATCCATCCATAAAAGTGAGTTTCACCTTCTGTGAGTGGCAGCGAAGCAGGACTGACCACCATGAAGGCACACTTTGGAGTACAAGATAGCAGAGTGCTGCTTGCCCACCTTGAAGTGCCATACGCCACCACTGTACCAAATGTGCATCTTTGCACACAACCATGCAGTGGCCAAGTCCTGCTTCTGGTACTTTGTGTTGCAGCTAAAGAAGATGACTAAGTCATCCAGGGAGATAGTGTACTGCGAGCAGGTGTTTGAGAAGTCACCATTTCGTGTAAAGAACTTCGGCATCTGGCTGTGCTACAATTCCAACAGCGGCATACACATGTACCAAGAGTACCGGGACCTAACTACCGCTGTGCCTTCACAGAGTGCTACAGCAACATGGGTTCCCAGCACCACTCCCTTGCACACTCCATCCAGATCATGGAGATGGAAGAGCCTGCAGCTGGCAAGTGCTGCTGGCCATCTGGCAAGCAGTTCCATGACTCCAAGATCAAGTTTCCATTGCCCCACTGGGCATGGCAGCTCCAGAACAAGCCACTCAATACCACCAAGAGGCCCAAAACCTTCTAGGCCCAGAGATGCACTGAATAGAACCATAGAGAGGGGAAAAAAAGAGCTTCAAGTAGTCCTATGAGAATGGACATTCTCTGTGTTGATGGTACAGGACCACATGGATATCCAAGTGCAGAAACATAAACCCAGATAATGTCCACTTAGACCGGAAGTAGAGCAGAAAACATCCAACCCCTGCAAGTCAACAGAGAGAAAATCAAGTTGATCAGAGGTCTAATAATAAGCTTTAGAAACAATTGCATATGCACATTCTATGAAAGCAAAAACTTAAAAGTTGTACTCCAACTAGAGCAAGATGTTTCTGTTCCATGATAGCCAGGGTTTAAGAAATATATATCAAGCTATGGAGTAGAATACAGTGTTTGTGCAACATATATCCAATATGTTTGAATCCAATATGCTTGAATCCAAGAGATATAATGATTAAAATTCAGCAATAGGAATATGACCTCATTAAAACCTGCTCAAGCACCTGTCCAGAAGACACACAGGTGGCGAATGAGCATATCCAAGCTGCCCTACAGCACAGGTCCTAAAAGAATGGAAATTAAAGCAGGATAAGAATTGTATCCTTCTTAGAGTGGCTACATTGGAAAACACTGAAGTATGGGGCTGAGGTAACATGAAACTGAGAGGAGCTGGTCCAGAGCAGGAGTGGGACCAAATTATGTTCAACCCCAGAAATCTCATCTTGATACCAGTGGGAGTGAGGATCACTCCTTCCCCTGCCTCAGGCCTGCACACTGGACCTGTACCTCCCACATTGGCCCACATCAGAGGAAGTCATGTGATCAATAAGGTTAAATATCCTCTCTCCTTAGAAGATCATGTCAGCATAAGCACCTGGAATTCCTCTTCATGCAAATAAGGCATTCCTAACAGATTGGCCCTGGCCAACGATGTACACTCATCCCAGAAGCCTTTACCCACTCTCCAAAGATTTAAATAACTTCTGTTCCCAATTAAATTAGATGCTCAACGAAGCCTGATTCCCAAGAGTCCATTCTCCTCATGCTCACTACCTGAGGCCTCCATCAACCTTGGCCTTTCCTACCTTGATTTCCCTTTCAGGCCACTGGTCTGATTACAAGTGATCACACCATTAATGGAGCAGAGTAAGAATGACACTGAAGATGCCAAGTGCTAGTGACCATGCGGGACATAGGAAGTCTCATTCACTGACTCTGATTCCCTACATCAGAAAAGATAGTCTGATAGTTTTATCCCAAGCTGAGCACAGTCTTTTAGGAATCACATACTAAACCTTTCCCCAAATTCACTGTTAGTACTGTAATGGATACATGGCAATTTAACCAAGTCTGTGCAAGTGGGTGTATAATGCAGAGTGTGGACCATAAGGTAAATTAAGGGCTATGCCTGATACTATGGTTTATTTATTCATAGCACCAAGCCATAATGTCTTTCTTCTTTTGGGAAGGCAGAAGTCATAAAATGAAGTCTTTGGAGCATAGGGATACTCCAGATGTGACGGTGGTGATTTAGTTACTGTTCTATTGCTGTGACAAAGCACCTCGACTAAGGCAACCTATAAGAGTAAGTGTTCAATTGAGCTTTGAGTTCCCGAGGGTTAGAGTCCATGATGGCAGAGTGGGGGCATGGCAGCAGAAACATCCGAGAGCTCACATTTGAGCTGTGAGCAGGAAGCACAGAACACACTAGGGATGGCATGAATTTTTTGAAAGCTCAAAGCCCAGTAACATACTTCCTCCAGCAAGACCATAAAGACCATATACCACCTAATCCTCCCTAAACTCCCACCAATGAGGGCCCAAGTATTCAAGTGCCCGAGAATTATGGGGACACCCTCTTCAAACCAACACGGGTGAATATCGTAGAACATCATTTGATCATTTAAAGCAGGGAAATGTCATTTATTCTTGGATTTTTACCTGTGGAAGGCATTTGCGGCTGTTTATGCTAGATAGATGGTAGCAGAGGTGGTATCAGAAAGGGAGGCTATGATAATGTTGCCCTTTCTGTACAGGAATGATGGGTTGGATCTGATATGGATGCAGAGAAATAATAAGAGTTGGGATATAGACAGAGGAACTACTCTACTTGAGATGAGGCTGCATTGTAATCTGTTATTCCGTGTTGTGTAAAACCAGACTGCCTTTTAGTAGCAGGTTTTTGCTTCATTTTGAGGATGGGATGGCAGCATACAGGGTGGACCTACAAACACCACCATCTGACTGGGACCACTCATATGGCATAGACTGATAAATCGCTTACTCCTGCAAGTGGAAAAGTCCTGCCTCATAAACTTATCAGAGTGAACGGGGCCTGTAGGAGCTCATGAGTAGATTAAAATTGTATCAGGGAAACCAGACTCAAGAGCTTATCAGACACAGCAAACCAAGGAAAAGGTGTGATTCACTCACCAGAACCCATAAAATGGTGACACTTAGTGCTGCAATGGCAACAGCCCCTATGACCCCTGTGACCTCTGTGATGGCTAATCTGGGTTATCAACTTAATTATATCTACAGTCAGCTAAAACCCAAGCAGTTCAGCACACCACTGAGGAACTTTTCTTGATTGGGCCATTTGATGTAAGAAGATCTTCCCTAAGTCCCCATCATTTGAAGTCAGAAGACGCATCCTACATCTGGGCCATACCTTCTGTGGCCATCACATGAAAGGACATGGATGACAGAAGCTTTTATGTTCTTCCTACTTGTTCTGGAATTCTGCTGGAGCCTTTTTAATTCTGTAAACCAGATGATAGGTAGGTAAGTAGATAGATAGATAGATAGATACATACATACATACATACATACATACATACATACATACATACATACATAAATACTACATACATACATAGATTGATAAATAGATGTAATAGAGATTGATATAGGTGATAGGTAGGTGAGAGAGAG
Source organism: Acomys minous (assembly GCF_964271855.1). Classification (NCBI taxonomy): domain Eukaryota; kingdom Metazoa; phylum Chordata; class Mammalia; order Rodentia; family Muridae; genus Acomys; species Acomys minous. The sequence goes on along the minus strand of NC_140490.1, from coordinate 29,865,082 downwards.
AGAGAGAGAGAGAGAGAGAGAGAGAGAGAGATGTTTCCCATGAGCTTTGTGATACAAAAGTTAATCTTAGTAAGTTTGGAATAAAACAAACTGCATTCACTTCAGCCAGATTACCAAAGTAGGCCACTTTACCTGACAAATTGCTGTCTTTGAAACTATGGCAGCTTGTGAAGTTATTGTTGTTCAATAACTTCTGACCTTGTGGGAAAACATAAGCGTGTTTGTGGTTCTGGCACAGAGCACTCAGGACAATCACCATCCTTGTTTGCCTGATGGATACTTTCTGCATGGATACGTCTTTTCCAGACCATCTGGGGAACAACTGCCTTGACCTCACAAGACAGAATGCAAGAATGCCCACTGCTGTGACCCATCCAGACTGCCTCTTATTCCCTTGGAGAAAGGAAGCAGGAAAGAAAAAAAAAAGTGGGAAGTGAATAGAAGGGGCAAACTCATATATAGATGAAGACACATACCTTAACATCCTTGATTGATTTTGGAGCCTTGACATTGTCTACCATAGCATTTCCCGAAGCACGAAGGTTTAAACGGAGGTGAGATTATCAAAACCATCTGAACCACACAAGGCCTTTCTGTTGCATTGTCTGAGGAACCACTGAAATGAAGAAGCCTCCGACACAAGGCTTTTTTGATACCCTACCAATTCCATTAGAAGTTGTTCTGTGCAGATGTATGATTTGCTGGTCACTTTTAGAAGGTTCTTAAGGCTTTGGCCATAGGTTTTGTCATGGGTTTAAGCCATTGTTCAGAGCAGAGCGATAAGGAGGATAGGGTTTAATGTGCTACAGATGTCTGGGACAGTGACTCAGGCTGCTGGCGGCCATCCAAGGCAGGAAACCTGCTGCAGCAATTCCTACCCTATCTTGCCGGAAGGGAAAGGCTGATCTGCAATTGCCAAGCTTTAGTGATGTAAATGCGGCCACGCCTGGAGCGAAGCCTCGCAGATGCACACCATTACTGCTAGCCCCACTGCTCCAAGGCAACTCATTTGCAATCAGTTTCAAAGCTCCGTGGATGGATGAGTTCTTTCATATTGTGGAGCTCACTTTAAAATCTGCCTGCCTGACATTTTGATGAAAAGCAATGAACCTTTTCTGTCCACCAGAGTGTGCCTCTGATAACAAGCCTGGTACTTAATAAGAAGGAAGTGTGTGTGTGTGTGTGTGTGTGTGTGTGTGTGTGTGTGTGTTTGTGTAATGTGTGTGTGTGTAATGTGTGTTGTCTTGTGCATGGTGTATGTGTATAGTATAGTATGTGTGTGTAGTGTTTGTTCTTGTGTGTGGTGTGTGTGTGTGTGTTAGTGTTTGTGTATGTAGTGTAGTGTATGTGTGGTGTGTATGTAGTGTAGTCTGTGGTGTTTAGTATGCGTGTGTATGTGGTGTAGTGTGTGTGTGTAGTGTAGTATGTGGTGTATGTGTGTGCAGTGTGGTGTATATGTGTAATCTATGTGTGTAGTGTGTGTGTGTGTGTGTGTGTGTGTGTGTGTGTGTCAACAAAGTATCAGCAGTCCTTTTTCATTTGACCCAGTTGCCCGCCGCAGTCACTCTCTACTTTCTTACCCAGTGATGGGTGAGGCTGGCACTTAAGCGATCCTGTGAGAAGTGGACTTGAGTTTCAGACTGGCTTTGAAGAAAGTTCTGTCTACTCAGGAGGTATCCAGCTCTAGAGCTGCAACAGTCCAACTCCTTCACAATTCCATCAGGCAGCTCTTGTAGAGTATTCAGGATAGGTGTGGCTTGTTTCCAGAACTGCAGAGCACAAAAGGAGGGGAGCAGAGCAGGGGTAGGGGGTGAAGGGTGTGGAGGAGGGAGTGGGGAAGACCAGTGACTTCCAGGGAGAGGCACACTGGCCTGAGAGGACCTTACAGAGAAGAGTCTGGGGAACTTCATTTTAGTTCCTCTCTTTTGGCTAAATCCCTGAGGTCAGGATGTAAGGGATTCCACTTGTGCCTCCATTCAGATAGCTTGAGAAGGCAGACACAGGTGAATTTAGAAGGACAAATTCACACATATCTAAAGATGTAGATCTTTGGGACTCTCTCTTCACCAATGCAGACCTGAAAGTGTTCTCTTCTGATTCATCCCATCCACTCATCTTATAGGAGACCATGGACCACCTCCAAGTCACTTCATAATTTTCAGAGCTTGTCACACTTGAAAATATCTGTCCGGAGCTGGAGGAATGGTCCAGCTAGAAGAGGAGCTGGGTTTGGTTCCTGGCACCTACATGTTTGCTCACACTCTTCTGTCATGCCAGTTCCAAGGGTCCAATGACCTTTTCTTAGAATGTGTGGCACACACTGAGCACATGGACACACATGTGAGCAAACCTGACACACACTGGACACAAAGACATGTGAGCAAAACACTCATGCACATAAAATAAATCTAAAATAAAAATACTTGTCTATAATTTTTACATCTAACGTGCTACTGGAACTTTCTCCACTTCACAAACACAGTCACATATTATTATGATTCTTTCACTTTTATAAAATTATTTTATTTATTAATATGCACATGTGAGTGTACACAGGTATAAGTGTGCCACATGTGAAAGCTTTGTTTCTCTATCAAAGATAGCTTTCCTGTCAATGGTCAGTGTTTCATAAACCTCATCCACTTTTAATCTTCCAGTTCCTACAACTTTTATGCACATCTTTTGATCTCATTACCTAGGAAAACTTCTTTACCTGAAAGCCCTCTGTCTTCCCAGAACCTGATGCCCTGGAATGGCCAGCTCCTTCCTTCTTTCCTTCATTTTCTTTGCGTTTGTTGTGAGCAAGAAGGTAGACCCATGTAGTTGGTATAACAAAAGTGGTATTTTATTATGCTGAGGGTCATCACACCAAGTTCACACTCTACGTTTCTAACTTTGGTCCTAAGCCCTTCTCCCCAAGGCTGCTCACCTGTATGACATATGTTAGCTGTAGGTCAGATCCAGTCTCTAACAGAAGTCTCTGAGTCAAGGGTCGGGATTCTGGGCGAGACACTTCAGCCGCAGGACAGATCAAGGTTGCATCCCTCCAGATGTGCAGAGCCGAGCAGTGCTCTTGGTCTCTGCTTATATACTGCCCAGTGTGTGTCATGGACTTCTGGGACTTCAGTGACCGAGTGATGTCACTGGATTCTGGTTATCAGGTGCAGTCTCCAGTATAGCAAGGATGCTGACTAAGCTATTTTTCCATGTTTGTTTTGTTTTCTCTTGACTCACTTCATGGACAAGGCTGGCTTCGAACTCAGAGATCCACCTGCCTCTACCTTCCTGAGTTCTGGGATTACAGGCATGTGCCACTATGCCTGTCTTGTTTTTCTCTGGAAAGACTGAGGTTGGACTCTAACCAACAGGGAAAAGACACAGTTCTCACCTAGATCCGAACAAAAACCAGTGAATCTCCTTCCCATTTGAGTTCTGGCACAGCATTATTAGCTGAGCTACTCTTACTCTGTTCTGACACCCACATTGCCATATATCTGTTTCTAACACACAGAGTACCTCTGGTAGCTTGTTCTCTCTCTCCACCCTGGGTCCACGCTAGAGGTGGCCAGGCCTTGACTGCAGGCATTTTATCACTGAGATGTCTGGCAGGTCCTCTTGACTCTTTAGTATAGCACTTTTACACACAGAATAACTAGTAATTGATTCACTTTCTTTAAAAAAAAAAGATTTATTTATTTATTTGTTATGTATACAGTGCTCTGCCTGTGTGTACACCTGAGGGCCAGAAGAGAACATCAGATCTCATTAGAGAAGGTTATGAGCCACCATGTGATTTCTGGGAATTGAACCCAGGACCCTTGGAAAAGCAGTCATCTGAGGCATCGCTCCAGCCCTTTCTAACAATTATCTTTAAATGACTATTTATAAGTATGTTGGTCCTTATAATTGAGAGGCCATGAATGAAAAGTAGGTGGAACACGTCTGTGTTCTGTTGCTTCTCTCACTTTAGCCAAGCATCCAAACACTACTCCACCCCCACCCCAAGAAGTACCCAGTTTTCTTGAAATGCACCTACCAATGAAAGATGCTGGAAGAGGCTTCCCAGTGACACAAATTGAAGGATATTTCTTTTTATTTCATGAATGATTCTGTAGAGGAAACAGAGTAGGCAGCCATATTCTCTGCTAATATTTAGACCTCAGTTGCTCAAGTTGTAGAATAAAAACAGTGTTCATCTCACAGAATTGATAAAAATTCATTTTTTTTTGTCTTTCTTGACAGACATGATTGCACTCTGTTTACCCATGTTGGCATCACACTCCTAACTCAAGTGACCCTCTTCTTTCAGTTGCCTAGTAGATGGGAAGACATGGGCCACAGTGTCCACTCTGTGTTGTGTATTTGCACAGCTTTAAACTGGTCATAAACAATCTGCTTCTTAAGGAAATACCTGATTGTCACTCTTACTCCACGTTGCAGATAGCAGCTGAGTGTTGTACTCTGGCCATGACCAGACACGGACTGTGAGGTTGAAGAGTGTCATTCTCTGGCCGTTGTCCTTACCTTCTGGTGTTTCCCTTGTGAATTTTGGTCAGAGACGGGTGCTGGACTGTTAGAGATAGTGTCTGAATGCCTGTTGATCCTTCCATGGACTTCACACCCACCTTTTACCTTTTGTAAGTGCGCTGTTGCCTGCTTTGTGCCCATCTTTGATGGGTTGTTTGTTTGATAATTGGAGCTTTGGTCACATTTTAAGCATTCCCTGCTTTTAACCAGAAGGTGGCGACAGAGCAGCCATGTCCTCTGTACCTAAGTGGCATTAACTGGAGCATGACTTAATTTTCAAGATTTTTTGTTTGTTTGTTTTGTTTTTTGTTTTTACTATTGTTTCATTTTGATCTCTTTTTCTTTTCCTTGGCCTCATACAATCCCAAGGCAAAATGTTAAAATGCTATATCAAGTTGGTTTGAGAAAAGGTCTTACTATCTACTCTGGCTGGACTGGAATTCACTGTGTAGGCTAGGCTTGTCTCCAACTCATAGGGATCTGCCGGCCTCTACCTCCAGGGCGCCAGAGTTAAAGATGTATGCCATCATGCCTACCCCTGAATCAAGTAGATCTAAATACATTTAAGCTACCCAAAGCTTAAATATAGGGTATTCTTAAAATGCTGGCATTTTATTTCTAAAACACAGGTATGTGTGGACTTTTATACTATGCAGATAAGAATAGTAAACTTACCTGATTTTAGTGTTGCACAAATAGCATTTTAGGAAGTAAATGACAGGATGAAAATCTTCGCAGTTGGAATTATACACAGCACTCTCAAATGTGGAGAGGAAGGGAGGTCTGTAGGTTAATTCTCTTGACGCACTCCACAGTGATTTACATCTGTGGAAAGGGAGGGCCACCTTCCTCGTTCACACAGCGTGTGTTCCTAGAGATGCTCGAAGGACTACAGCCCCGAATGCCACAATCACTGCACATGCTGTGCTAGGGCTGAGGGAGAGGGTCAGAAGGGGAGCCCTCTGTTTTATGTATCTACTTTTCTTGGCACATGGAGACTTCTGAGTATATCGTAAGGGAGAAAGAAAATGCAGGTTGCTAAATCTGTGTGTGTGTGTGTGTGTGTGTGTGTCTGTGTGTGTGTGTGTCTGTGTGTGTGTGTGTGTGTGCTGGGGTGAAAAGAGCAATGCTTTGGTATTACATAAAGGAGTCAGAAAGGACTACCAAGCGAGTCGAACGGCAGCGGGGCCAGCCCAGCGTAATTCCTGCCTGAAGCATCGTGGCCACTAGGGAATGGAGTGTGCTAAGTGAAAAAGGACATTTACACTCAAGTAACCAACACATTGCAGGAAGTGGGCATGCATGAACCTGAGAAATGTGTCTGTAGCCTCCAGATGAATCGCTTCGCCTGCAGAACGTGGGGCCACTACCATTTCGTGACCCCATGACCTCTGATCAAGATACTTTCCTTCACTATCCCCTCAGTGTCTCCCTTGTTTTTGACCATGAGAAGTCTGGCTGCCTTGCATTTAGTTAGTAGCCTCGTTCTCCTGGCTCTGGCTCTCTTGACTTCCTGTCTGCCTGTTGTTTTCTTTTTCGTTCTGTCTCCGGTTAATCCTGTTTGTTTCTTCAATTATTCTAAAGTGAACAGCTGTCTTATGAGAAGACAGAAAAAAGCCAATCCTCTCTTTGTTTTGGATCTTACTCTTTTCATCTGCTTTCTTTATCTGATTCCGGAAATCAGGACATTTACACTCAAGTGCCTAATGGGTTTGACAGTTTGAGTTCAAGTTGCAATATTGCATATGTCCAGTAGAGGGCAGGAACACACTTCAAATCTAGGCAGCATCCTATTAGCTTAGTTTTCCTGTTTCCTAGAGGTTGAAACATTGGTGTTTCTTTACTGTTTTGTGAAGATTTTAGCCAGATTTCTTTAGATGAGGAAGTTTAATGTTGAAGATGTAACTCTTCTAGCTACAGATGAGAAGACAGGTTCTTACAGGTAAGTATGGGGTTTAGCATCCCTGAGCTCAGAGTTTTCTGACTAGTAGATATAGGACAGTGTTCAGAGGCTACCTGAAACTCTTAGACCCATTTGTCCGGCATTATTTGTCAAGAATCTGCTGTTGTAAATAAAGTTCTATGGATTGAGACAGAGAAATCACAAGCCAGGCCCACCCCACTTGTCAGAAGAAGCGTAAGGCAAGTCATCAGGTTTATACATGGTGACCTGTTCAGCCGGAAAAACCTGCTGGGTGCTAGGACCACACTGTGGGCTTTTAGCAGGCTCTGAGTCATGGGGACTTATGCGTTCTCTGTAGGTGAGGACTCTACAAGAAGCTATAAGTGAGAAGCAGCGAGTCCAAAGGCCCTGGGGGAGAAATGAAAGATACTAGTGATCTAACAGTGTGGTGAGCACTAAGGGCAGAGGCTGCAGGATGTGGCCAGAGATGAACAGCTGACCAGAACACTTGCAGGTTTGGGCTGGGAGCCATCACTTCCTTTACCCACGCAGTTGTGCCATCTTACGTTGAGGAGTCGTTGGCCACCCCTCCTCAAGATATTCCCAAAAGCACACTGAAGCATCTCCTGAGGAGTTTGTCCCAGAGGCAGATTGTACTGGAAAGTCTGATGAGCACATTGGGCTCGGGGCGGGAGGCACTGTGGATTCACAGCTTCAGCTCTGGTTTAGAAGCAAGAGGTCCAAGAGGCCCATGGTTGTATGTTGAGGAAAGCACTGCTTTGTCTGTTGTGACTGTATGACTGCAAGCAACAGAGTGCAGCCCCCCAGCTAAGTGAAGCCAGAAGGAAATTCATTGCTAGGCAACTGAAAACTAATGGGGGAGTCGTGGGCAGCCTGACCCAGAACTGCTCCGGGCACTATGGTTTGCAGGCATACCAGAGAATCTCTTCTCTCATTACATGTAGTTTTAGTTATAATTGACAAATTATGTTCACACATGCATTTGGGGTGGGCCAGTGTGGATGGACGCTAGTCCAGGCTCTCTGCTTCTCTATGTAGATGATTTATTCACTCATAAGCACTCATTTCTACTTACTCAGCATCTGCAGGGCTGCATGCCAGGTCCTGCAATACAGTGACCAACAATGAAGACTGTCTCTTTATTGAGCTATAGCTCCCTTTTTTCTTTCTTTCTTTTTCTTTTCTTTTCTTTTTTTTTTTTTTTTTTTTTTTTGGAATTTTTTGTGTTGTTGTCCAGAGATTTTATTAAGCACCTAATATATCCAAGATGAGTTAGAGAGCCATGAAATATTCTTCATGTTTCAGAAATGCTAAACTGGTTATAGAAGCATAGAGAGAACCTTCTGCTGGCCGTCATGGTGCACATCTTGAATCCCAGCACTCCTGAGGCCGAGGCTGGTGGATCTCTGTGAAGTCAAGATTCAAGAACAACCAGGGATGAATAGAGATACCCAATCTCAAAAAGCCAAAACTAAAACTAAACACACACACATACTTGCACACACACACACATACACACATACTTGAACACACCACACATTCTCTCTCTCTCTCTCTCTCTCTCTCTCTCTCTCTCTCTCTCTCTCTCTCTTTCTCTCTCTCGGGGGTGGGAGGAGGGGGAGGGATGTTCCGAACCTTCAAAGGAGTTAAACATGCCAGCAACCTCAGGAATTGAGATGCGTACTCAGGAAGGCAATGGAGCATCTTAGTCACCTTCCCTCACAGCGACTGAGACCTAGTGAGACTGCCCTCAGCCTCCTCCTAAGTTGGAACTTCTCACTTTGTCCGTGCAGCGCATTCCAGGCCTGTCAGACATCAGTGATGAATTACAGGCCGTTGTCCACGTAGCCTAGAGAGGAAATTCAGAGATTTGCCTTTGGCTAGATAACAATACGGACAGAGCCACTGCATGATGCAGGTCTCAGCAGGCAGGTTCTCCATGACTCACCTTTGAAGCCAGCTCTCCTCAGCCAATCTCCACCTTCTAAAGTTGCATTTGCACCACTCTGAGCTGTTAACACAGTCCTCTAGGGGAATGAGGCAAACTGCCTACTGCAGGGGTAGTGGTGGGTTGGTGGTGGGTTGGAGGTGGGGATAGCTGTGGGATGGAGAGGGGATGGCCCAGGGATGGAGGGTGGATGGCGCAGGGGGGAATGGTGGTGGGATGACGGGGATGTGATGGGGCAGTGGGATTTACTGCATGGGAGTCTTGCAGCATGACGAGATCTCGATTAGTCCGTTTTCCTGCTGTGAGAAAATCTTGGCAAAATAATTCAAGAGAAGGAAAAGCCTATTCTGGCTGCTGGCTTTAGTTAGGGCCTATTGTGGTAGAAAGGGCTTGGAGGGTCTGAGCAGCTCACCTCAAGAGGCCAGGAAACAGAAAGGGAGAATGCCTCCAGTTACAGGTTTCTGCCATCTTGCCTCTCTTCCTGAGGGATGGCCCCACCCACATTCAGTGCAGACATCTCACCAGTTCCCTCTGTAAAGGTCCTCATGGTGTGCTTTATGCCTCAGGCTCTCCACAGTCCAAACAGCTGGACAGTCAAGTTAGCCATCACAGCATCTAATGTCTGTAACTAGAACACAGCGCCAGCAGATCTTCTCAGGTTATCTGCAGCTCTTGTTTTGTGGTGCTTCTTGTAAGGAGAACCAGGGCTTTATATGGGAACAACTTTGTTTCCTTATGGGACTACATCATATACCAAGTAAGAGAAGATTCTAATGTTGTGTATCCTAGGTCAAAGTTTACATTCCATTCTTTGTGGCATGTATAACACATCTATTTAGACACAAACCTCTAGGCAGCTTTAGAAATGGGGAAAAACAATTTTTGCAGTAGAGTAACCTGAAGACACCAGCGATGCTCGCAATAGGGAAAGTCGATATCGCTAGGCAGACAGTCAGCAAGAGTCTTCGCCATCCAAGTTCTCAGACTCCAGCCTGAGTCATGCCACAGCCATGCAGAAGATCAGGGCGAGGCCTTTACCCAAACATTGGATTCTCTATCTAAAAGTTGGGGGTAGTAAGCAGTCACAGTGTCCAAGTGGCTGTGGGTCCCTGGCATTAAATGAGGTAATATGAAAACAGTGTTCAGAATTGGACTTGCCAGATGACAAGAGTGAATGCTCTCAAGATGGTAACCATCAATAATTGCGCACGGTGGGAGCCTGATCTCTCAGGCTTCTGCAACTAGCTGTGGCTTCTGTGATTGCCGAACACCCGGAGCCAGTGTCTCAGTTCTGTTGTCCCTCCTTGCACCCTGACAGCTGCTCCGGTGTAGTGTTCTATCCATGTGTGAGGCCCCCAGCCACTTCTGCTTTAAGTGTTCCCTGGGCAAGTTCACCAGAATCCCCGTGTGTCGCTGGCCTAGATTGCTCGTTTGCTTCTGATGAGAGCACTTAGCATTCTGACACTGCCTTCGTTTCTTTCAACTATGGGTCTGTTGTGGCTCTTGTGTCTGGGGTATCAGACCCTCAGTAATAGCAGCTTCTGCAAAGCCAGGAGATTCCCATCTCAAAACCCATGGCCCCCTTCAGTCTGCCTTCAGTCCCTGGAGTCCTCCTCGCTACCTGAGGGCTTCTCATTCCTAGAGCAAAGTCTTGTGTCAGGGGAGGTAGGGGCGACATTTAAGAGCCCAAACTGAGGTGACTTAAGTCCTGAGTGTGCACACACATCGCAGGAGTTACTCTACATACCGAGGCCTGGCCCTTGAGGTTCAGATCCTCGGCTTTGGCCTCGGAGCCAGCACTGTGAGCTCTGGGTGGGTGACGTGACTGTGCTTAACACCCAGGTGAGCTTCGGCAGCATGATGTGTCCTTTCTCATCACTTTTTCAGACTAGGGAAGGAGTAATGTTTAACCTCAAACTTATAAGAAAAGATTTCCCCCAAGGTAGGCGACCACCTTTTCTGATAGAGCAAGAAGAATTAAAAGTAGAGGAGTGACCATTTCACGTGCTGGGGGCCAAAATGTCTGTGTGATGCCGTGCACTTATAATCTCAGCACTGGGGAGGTGGAGACACAGGGATCCCTGGGGCTGCTGACCAGCTGGTCTAACAGGAAATCTTAGGTCCTTGCCTTAAAAAAAAAAAGATAGCCAGTAAGTGGTGCATGCCTGTAATCCCAGGTCTCTGGGAGGTAGAGGCAGGTGGATCTCTATGAGTTTGAGGCCAGCTTGGTCTACAAAGTGAGTCCAGGACAGTCATGGCTACAAAGAGAAACCCTGTCTCAAAAAACAAAACAAAACAAAAATGCTGAAAAAGTTGTCCTCTGGCTTAAACACACACACACACACACGCACACGCACACGCACACTCATGCACAGGCACACACACACACACCCTGCATATACACACACACACACACAAAAGCAAATAAATAAGACATGTAAAAAAGTTTAACATTTTCTTCCTCCTTGCCAGGCAACTGTTCTACTGTCAGAAGATGTCAACCAAGAGTGGGCACACTGCACTGGAGGCTGTGTGCAAAGACCTATTAGCAAAGTAAAGCCGGCTGCTGCTCTGCCACGCACCTCCTGAAAGAGCAGATTGGCAGCTGATGGCTCTCCCACAGAGATGCCCTTTTCTCTTTGAAGTCTTTGGCCCTCCCCAGCAGTTCCTTGCCTTCGTGCAGTCACTCTGAACAGCATCCTGTGGCCCTAGCCTTTGAAGCCATGTTGCTGAGGAGACAGGGCAGACCACAGCTCTTTCAAGTTCTGACTTCTGGGTCGAGGTTTCTTACACTCAGTCTTGGCCTCAGGCTCCACCTCTGCACTTTCTTACCTCTGTGATTTTCATCAGCCTCTGTCTTTGTCAGATGGAAGCCATAGCATAGTGCCTTAGTTGTATATAATAGAAACTGACTTTAGTCAATGGAAAGGAGTATAAGATGAGCTCCCGCCAGGCTCTGAGTGTATAGATTCAGCAACAGTGTACAGGCACAGGCTGAGTCAGTCAGCTCTAATGATCTGGAGTGGCAAGAGGTAACCACCATTATATAATCCTTCAAATATATATCACAGCCTATACACAGGAGCATGTAGTCTCACCACCCGAACGGGCAGTAGGCATTTCTCAATTAATACTCACAAAATAAAATTCTCTAGCATACCCTCCTAACTCCAGCAATTTCATTTTTTATAAATGCACTCTTTATCCACAATTACTATCACCAAATTTCTATCTTCTCATATTCACATCCAGTTTGTCAGCAAAGTCTTTCCCTTGTGACATCAGCCAGCATCCCAACCTGGTCTTACTTTTCACCTCCAGTGTCATCCATGTCCAGAGATGCCTTCCTGTTTGAAATGAGCCTATGCAGTGACCTTTTTATCCCAGTTTCAATTTTACCCTTGATACAGCACTATTCTACATGTGGCTACCAGAAAAACTATTTGTAAAGAACACAATTGAAACATACCCAGTCTCTCCTCGAGCCCACTAATGGTGTTCCATTACATTTCAAATAAAATCTAACAGTCTTGTTCTTGGTCTAAAACATTATCAGGACCCTGGCTGTGTCTCCAAATGTATGGAGCAGCATTCTACTTGAGGCACGTGCGTTAACCTACCTCATGGTCTTCAATGAAGCTAGCTCATCCACTTCTCAGGACCCTGGTACTTCCTGTATCCCTTTGGCCTAGAACACTGTTCACCTGATAATTCACATGGCTGGGATCAGCTTCTCAAGAAGCATTTCCACTTACTGTCTGTCCCATAGACCGTCTGCTTACCATCTGTCACGTAGAGCCTCTACCCATTATATTTCTTCCCTCTTCCTTTTTGTCTGTAATATGTACTGCTATCCAGGACCATGCACGACATGTATGTGTTCGTCTGCAGAAAATAAACCCCATAAAGGCAAGAGGCATATTGTTTTACAGAAAGAATAGCCAGTAAATACTGGAATAAATAAATCAATAAACAGTTTGCAGGGCTGACTCTAGGCTATACGGCACCAATCTTCTATTCCATCCTTAGAGATCTTCCTATCTCCATCTGGTGCCCATCCCTGGAGCAGGGGAAAATGAGGCTGCACTCCGAGACTGTGGTAAATGAGGGTGTGAGTTCCCTGAAAGTGCAGCTACATCTTCCTCTAGACATTCACACCAGAAGAACTACAGACCTCGTATTGTTTGCAGAAGTAAGAAGTTGGCAGCCTTATGGGGCAACTCAGGAAAATTGGTATTATTAGACTATTTCTAATGATTGCTTTGGCAATGACTAGATATTCCTAGTGCTTGCCCACATGCAACTCTTGACAAAAAGAATCCCTCAAGGATCAGTTTCCCACACCTTCCCCATGTCAACATAAGCAGAGATGGTTCAGGTGGTAAAGCTACAGTGAGACCACACCCTTCAGTGACTGTATAAAGAACACTCTAATGTGACAGACACATCCAAGGGATAAGAATGAAACCTGTGACTTGGCAGCTTTTTGCCACACAGTGCTCCTGAACCTTCTTGACACAATCTAGATGTTAATGTTTTTTGGTTCTTGTTAACCGAGTGATTGCTAAATAGATGTCACCATGTCACATAGGAGGTTTCCCTTGGTGGAGAGTACACTTGTTTCTTCATTCTAGAGCTATATGTTTAAAAAATGAACCTACCATATTGCCAACCCTGACACTTGTATATTGCCAACCTCTGGGGGACTATAATGAACCGATAGACTCACATTTATGTTAAGAACTTTGCAGTCTGGTGACAGTCGTGTTGAGCAACCAAACAACTACTCCAGAATCAAAATTGTAACATGTGCTGTGGGGATAAAGTACGGGTGCCAAACAAGGATTTTCAGCCTTGATGAGAGAAGTTGGAAATCAAGGAAGTCTCTCACGAGGAGCTGACATTCATGCAAAGACCCAGGAAGCCTCTAACCAGAGATGCCAATATAACTACCCAACTCTAAGATCTATTAGTCCCAGTTCCTAGATTCCAAAATTACTCTAAACACCTTAATCCTCTTAGAAAAATAATAGGGTTCATTTTTAAGAGGCATCTTCTGAATGTTTCCCAAGAAAGGCAGCACCAACATCAATTTAATCATTTAAGTGCCTCCCTGAACAGTAAGTACAACACAAGATTTTCTATAATATTCTTATGCAACTACCTTCTACTATACTGTTTTGCTTTTCATATCATTCTGAGCAATGTCCTTGGGTACTTAATTATTGGTAGGCAGCAGCATTCCTTATAATCACACTTGTCATCATATTTGTTACATAATCTTTCAATTTTTTAAAAGCATAGCATTGCACAACGTCTGTGTTTCTGCAGTAAGTATCTGCCACTTGGTGTTTAGATGCTTCCTCCCTAGGGAAAGTCTGAGAGCTGATGATAATCCTGTCCATGTGCTTGCACTTCACGGTTCACACATGTGTCCTTTGGGTGCTCAGGTCGACTGAAGGTGAACAAGTCTTGTAACCTTGTTTCTTTCCTTTGGGCTTTGAGACAGTGTTGCTGTGTGTGTTCAGGCTGTCTTCAGGGCCACAGCTGGTGGTTGGCTGATAGCACAGCAAACTCAGTTGTCTGACTCCCTCGATGTAGAGAAGGTGGCTTGTATGCAGGACTTGGCAGGTGGAGCATGTGGATGTGAGTTTTTGCTTTGAAATGAGTTTTGTTTCAGTGATGCATGCAAGCTAGTTTGTACTCTTGAGTCTCATTTTTCTCACTGATGAAACAGAATTATGTGTACTTATTGGGGCCACTATAGGGAATCAATTGAGGGGAGATGCTCTATCATCCCATGACGACTCACTTAGCTAGGCATTCAAGTGCACGGTCTAGATCAGTGGTTCTCAACCTGTGGGTCATGACCCTTCTGAGGGTCACATATCAGCTTTCCAGCATATCAGATATTTACATTATGATCTGTCATGGTAGCAAAATGAGAGTTGTGAAGTAGCAATGAAATAATGTTATGGCTAGGAGTTGTATTACAGGGACTCAGTATGATGAAGGTTGAGGGCCACTGTAGAAGATTCCTAGAATCCAGACATGAATAAAGTCTTGGCTTCTCTGTCCAGATTGGAGGGCATTGGTGAACATGCTCTAAGGTTCAGATAATCCTATTTTCCTCCACCCAGACTCTTTATCGACTTCTGCATGAGTTCATTATAATAAAGAGGATTCCTAAGTGCAAAGAGAAAAATTCATCACTGGAAACAAATCACTTTCCTGAAAATTCAGAATGCTTGATTTAGAAAGATGAGAATACAACATTGAAGGTGGCCTTTGGCAAGAGTTTTCTCACACTGAGCTCTTCTTTCACCATCTATTCTGTCAAAGGACGTAAACACTGACCTCTCGAGATGCAATAGAGATCAGTGTGAAGAAGACAGACATACCATGAAGTGAGATGGGCAGAGCCCACAAGCCCAGCGTTGGAAGCATTGATCTGCTGTGCACAGTGCTCACACAGCACCTCAGCTTGATGATTTTAAAGGGGGAGCTGGAGGAGGAAGCAAATAATATGATGATGCACCAAGAGATCTTAACAGATGGCTCATGAACACACAGAGATGAAAGGTGCCTTACAAATGTCAGTTTCACAACCTCAAGAAAATGTAGACTTAAATAAAAAAAGGTTAAGGAGAAAATCTTGATATCATTGAAGGTTTGGAGAAAAGTAACCTAACTAATTGTGTTCAGTACTGATAAGAGTAAGTTCGAAGAGGCCAAAGTCAGTGAATTCCTTAAGTGATGTCTGGGTTGAAATCAAGCCTACTCTATTGGCATCTGTCCTTGGTCCTGACATACTGCGGCCAGTGACTTGTGTTTGGCACCCTTGGAGCAGATCTTCCCAGCTGGGAGGCATGGGAAGCTAGAGCTGGTTGGATTCGCCATTGCAGACAGTACTTTAGCAGGCATGCAAAAAGTCCTGGACACTCAGCATTAAAGCGCTTACACTCATTCATCTCATAAATATTGGGTTGGAGTTAAATGAATCCATCAGATGATTGAAACAATGACCTGAAGTGATAAATAAGTGAAATGAGGAATCTGTGTGGTTAATTGTAGTTTAGTTTTTGAAAATAAAGATAAGTGACAAGATTTGCTTTGGAGACTCTGGTAGCACTCTGTACATGTACACGGAGTGGGGTGCTCATTGCTTACACGCAGGGATCACAGAAAATAAATAAGAAGGCTTGCTGCCTGGAGAGGCCTGGCTACCCACACAGATCATGTGATCTGAAGCACAGGGTATTGATTGGCCAAGGAGCAAGTGCTCATCTGGGTAATTGATGACTTACCTGGTAGTTTCCATCAGAAGACACATAAGCCATGGGAAAATAGAAGACAGAGCTTAGAATAACCCATAAGAACATGGAAGACCAGGCTACTCAAGTACAGTGCCACAGATGCTGGGGATCCATGAGAAGCCTCCCTGTCTGTGGATGGGGCCCTGCAGGGAGAGGACAAGAAAGTCTGGACTCCCATCCTTAAAGGAAGTTGTAGTTCTAACCACTTTGCTATGATCTCATTCATATTTAGCTCCGTGTACAGGTTGTCTCGGGAAATTCAGTTTAAAATTCAGTGGATTATAATTTAACATGGCAAAACAAAGCTAAGGAGTTGCTGTCAGAAAGTCAGCCTTACAAGTTGCTGTCAAAGATACCACCAGGATATTTTTTTTCCTCAGAAAGGTATTGAAAATAGAAACAAATATTTTCAGCCCTACTTTCACTAATTTGAGTAAAACCATTTCCTAAGCCAAAGGGGGCTGTGTGTGTTCAAAACACACACACACACACACACACACACACACACACACACACACACACGTATAAAATTAAAGACATAAGACTATAAATGCATGTGCATTTTATATGTATACAATTAAGTAGACAAAGACATTCTCTTATTGCATTTTTTCGATTCATCAGAAAAGCAATCCCAACTGTTCAGCCTTTGTTACTGCTTCAGTGTGATGAGCCAGTTAATAAGGACACATCTCCAACTCTCATTATTTCTCACATACTCTGGGTAAGCAAGTGATTGGTGAGACACTTCTGATGTCTGTCTCTGCTTCTTTTGCTGAGGCTTCTTTTGCTAGTTTAAGTGAAGCTGAACACTCTCTGTTCAGCTCACAAACATTTGCATTTGGTAATTATATCAATAGAAGATGTAAAAGGCTAGGTCATGCCAAAGCCATATTATTCTATGCAAAAGAGGCATAATGTTAATGATCTTTACCTCAGGGATTCATTAGCTGAAATATAATTACTGATTATATACACTGAATCCAAGTTGACTCTAAATCTGTTCTGGTCTTTCTCAATACAAAACTGAAGGCTTGTTTGCTCCCACTACAGGTTTCTTTAGACTCTGCAAATGCTCACACACGCCAGGAGAAGAGAAGGGAAAATTTATGATGTTAGACAATTTTAGATGTGTTGCATCGATGTAGTTGTAGAGCCAGCAGTGCGTAACTTCATTATTCGATCAAGTTTGGTGTGATGGGTATTACTGTCAGCCTGGCAGGACCCTAAGTCACTATGGAGACCTCTGGCATGTCTGCAAAGGGCTTTCTGGCTCTGGCTACCTGAAGTGGGAAGATCTGCCCTACCTGGGGCACCATACTATGGGCTGAGGCCCCAGACTGAGTAACAAAGAAAAGGTAGCAGGGTGGGAAAACGTGGCCATCTCTGTTTCTTACTGAGATACAGTGTAGCAGCTGCTTCAAACTCCTGCTGCCATGCCTCCCCCTCCAGGATGGACTGCATCCCGGAACTCACATAAACCTCTCTTCCTCCAGTTGATTTGTCAGATCCTTTTGCAATAACTAATGGAAATAATCCACGTTGAATAAACAGAAGAAGAATGGCCACTCTGGAACTTTCTGGGTCACACTGTACATGAAGGATGTGAACCTTTACAGACAAGGCATGTTACTAGGCAACCCATTCACTGTCATTCACAGAACAAGGGGTCTCTGTGTGTGGCTTGCTACTGTAAGAAAAAAAAAAGCCAATGTAAGACTGAATCCCACCTCATGAAGCAGCTGCTCAGGAAGTACATGACAGATGATATGAAAGAGTTGCAGTGTGTGTGGCAGGCAAGAGGCATAGCTCCCACATTTGAGAACTTCCTTGGTGTCTCAGCATTGTCATGTGCACGCACCATCACCCTCATGCCTGACAGCATCTCATTGTGAAGTACTTAACAAACTTGTTGTGGGCTGTGGAGATGGCTCTGGGGGTAAATTCTTGCTAAGCAAGCATGAGGATCTTAGTTTGGATACCCAAGACCCACATAAAAGCCAGACATGGGTGGCTGGAGAAATGGCTCAGAGGTTAAGAGCACTGACTGCTCTTCCAAAGGTCCTGAGTTCAATTCCTAGCAACTACATGGTGTCTCACAGCTATCTATAATGAGATCTGGTGCCCTTTTCTGGCCTGCAGGCAGAGCACTGTACACTTAATAAATAAAATTTTTTTTAAAAAAAAGCCAGACATGGTAACCTGGTCTTGTAACCTTAGTGCTAGGGGAAGTAACTGTAACCTGCCCCTGTAACCATAGTGCTAGGGTTCCCTGAAGCTCACTGAACAGTAAATCTAGCTAAAATAAGGAGTCTCAACTTCAGTAACAAGAAAAGTAGTCTTAAAAGTAGCAAGGTATGAAAGAAGAAAATATCACACAGCAACCTCTATCCTCCATGTGTGCACACTGCTATATATGCACATCTATACACACACAACACACATCCTCACACACACACACAAGCATGCACAAATAACATGCAAAAACAAAAACAGAAAACAAAGAATGAGAGGGAGGAAGAAAGAGAAAACAAAATAGATAGAATTGTCCCCAGGGTCACATAGCAAGTATTGAGAATCAACGCTAAGTGAGTAAGTGCATGCCAGGTAGTTGATGTCTCTCTTTGTACATTAACTATGTCATGAATATGTGCTAGAAGGCCAGGCACCAGTTTCTAAAGCTGTGGCCTGTGGTTCATAATTGATATGGAAATTACAAAAATAGTGATAATAAAGTATTTCTGAAGATGTGATATCAAAAAAATTAATTCAAAATCAAACACATCAGGAACCCATGCTCTTTCTGACAGCATCTCCTATGGTGTGTTGTGTAGTTTTTCTGCAGCCCTGTACACAACATGTGTACTTTGCCTGGGGCATGACTTCATCGCCATGTGAACATAACAAATACTTCCTGAAACATGACAGTTCAGATTCTAGACTATTATATGCCATGAACTGCAGTGTTACAATGCATATGCAAAAAGTTCACCTTTTACAGAAACATCATGGTGTAATTGCAGAAAATAAAGAATTTTAATACTTTCCTATGAGTATATATACATATAAAGTATATAAGTACCAAGTCAGATTGGATTATACTAGGTTGGAATGTTTGACTTTTAAAATGGTTATTTGAAGAGTGAGTTCCTGGACAACTAGAGCAACACAGAGAATACCTGTCTCATAAAAAACAAAAACAAAAAACAAACAAAAACAAAACAAAGAAACAAAAAACCCTTAAAATATGAAATTTGACTTTCTTTTTTTTTTTGACCAAAGAAAAAAAGAAATTTAATGTAGAGAAAAATGTGTATACAGCTCATTTTCATTTTACAAATTAGCCATACCTATGTGATTAGCATTCAGATCAAGAATCAGGACAAAAGGTTGACCATTATTATTACTATTATTATTATTATTTGCCCTTTGTCTTTGTCTTTTTTTTTACTTTATTAATTTATTTTTGTTACATCTCAATGGTTATCCCCTCCCTTGTATCCTCCCATTCTTTCCTCCCTCCCATTTTCCCCTTATTCCCCTCCCCTATGACTGTTCCTGAGGGGGATTACCTCCCCCTGTATATGTTCATAGAGTATCAAGTCTCTTCTTGGTAACCTGCTGTCCTTCCTCTGAGTGCCACCAGGTCTCCCCCTCCAGGGGACATGGACAAAGGTGAGGCACCAGAGTATGTGAGAAAGTAATATCCCACTCTCCACTCTACTGTGGAGACTGTTCTGTCCATTGGCTAGATCTGGGTAGAGGTTTAAGGTTTACCGACTGTATTGTCCTTGGCTGATGCCTTAGTTTGAGCGGGACCCCTGAGCCCAAATCTGCCTATCATAATGTTCTACTTGTAGGCTTCTAGGACCCTCTGGATCCTTCTACTTTGCCATTCTCCCATGCTTCTCTCATCTAGAGTCCCACTAGAATGTCCTCCCCTCTGTCTCGGTTTCCTGGTAAGTGAAGGCTTTCGTGGGACATGCTGAAATTTGACTTTCACAAAAAAAAATGTTAATAAATTTTAGTCCGGGAATCTCCAATAATTTCTGAAATGCCCTGAGGCACACCTCTACATTTTGTAGTGTGCATTGATACCTTTTGAGTATTGGCAATTATGCAATCAAAATACTGATCAACTCTACCATACCCTTGAAGAGGCTTTGTGTCCTGTGGTATCGCTTACTCATCTGAGATTTCCTTATGTATGGAAAGATAAGCACAGTCCTCTCAGTAGTGTGCAAATTTGCTGTTATTGCAAACAGTAAATGTGTCTGTATGTAAGATAATTATCTAAAAACGAACTTGTTTATGGCTTATTATTAGTAAATGTTTTAATCGTAGGGCTATTTTCTGTATCTATATACCCAGGATCAATTTAAAATTTATTGGGTGGAAAGAGGCTATGGGTGGAAAATAAATCTAAGACTCAGATGGTAGTAGCTGCCGGTAGTGGAAGCAGTGTGCGCTAATGTACTTCAGAACAGCCTGTGAGCTCGTTAAAGCCTTAACCCTAACGTTTTACCTGGAGCAAACAGGTTCTGTAAGATAAGTGACTTTCCAGGGGACTTATGTGGCAAAGTAGGGATTCATAGCTTTACATGCTTCTGGTCTCCTCAGCCCCTGAATTGGAGTGTTGTTCTTCAGAGGACCAGGAGACTCTGACAGCTGTCTCCCAGGAGTCATGGTGATAATGATGGGAGTCAGAGGATAATGCTGTAGTGATACCCTGGAGTGACTGTGTGTTGTGGGTGGAATACGACAGAGGAGAGAGGCCTGGATCAGCCGGTGGCTGTTACATTCATCTCAGTGTGGTAAAAATTAACGTAATGGGAAAGAAATGTTTTTTTTTAACTGCAGGAAATTGTAAAAAAAGATGAGATGAGTAATGAATTTATAGAACCCAGTCCCTGCCATGAGAGGACATCAAAGGGAAAACTGGCTTCCATCAGGAGAAGTTCAAGGCTGAGGCTGTGTCTGTTTGATTCTGGAGTACCTTCCTGGCAGGGCCTTACTAGATCCCCACAGAGTAGTTAATGAATGGACTGAGATAATGACAGGTTTCTCGCCTGAGTGCAGGCCTCTCAGGCAGAGAAATGGCACTGCCAACCTCCCACTGAAGGAAAAAGGAATGTGATTTTTGCACATGCTGATGCGTTGGCCAGCTTTCTGTTGCCATGAAAAGCACCTGAGAAAATCAAATTAAATAAGTAACGTTTACTTTAGCTCATGGTTTCCCAGATTTGAGTTCATAGTGATTTGGTCCCATTGCTTTAGTCCTGAGGTGAAACCAAACCACACTGAAGAGACTTTGGGCCAGACCTACTTAACCACGCAGGAAGGGAGCATTAGTCTTTCTCTACCTGGCTCTTTTTCACTTAGCATACTGTTTCCATTCTTATCCAGTTGTCACAAATAGCACTTTCTTTCTTTTAAAAGGCTAAATAATCGCTCTCTTTTCTTCACACACATCATCCATACCCATCGGTCCCTTCACGAACACTTACTACTCTGATTTATTTAAGTTTTTTAAGCAGATCTGGGGTTTGCTGAAGGTATTTTAACATTGGCTTAAGCTCAAAAGCTAAGAAAAAGAAATGAAGAAAATAAGAAGCGTGCCTGCCTGTGGTTCTTAAAGAAGTGTTACACGTCACTGTCTTTACCATAGTCATATACAGTGTTTTGGTGTAGTTTAAAGTTACCAATTTTAGAGGGTAGATAAGGAAGCTAAGAGTTTCATAGGGTGGTTCCTGTGAGGTGCCTGACAGGATTGCCTTTCTTAAGACTCCAGCATACCACACGGGAAAATAAGATATTGCAATGAAGTTTGAGACCACAGGGGGAAAAGTATCATACTCAATTCAGTGCTGCTAGGAGGGCCATAGCCTCCAGCCCAAATCAGAGGCTTTTCACCCAGAGGTGAGTGAAGGAACCACAAGATCTGTTCTGCTTTGCCAACATTAGATGCTCAAGGTGACCCCAAAATAGTCCTTGAATATCTGTGTCAGCAGGTTACAGAAGCCACAATCAGCAGTTAGTCATAGCATAACAAGCAATGGCCATAGCTGCACATGGCTATGGGTTGTGGTCAAGGAATCAGTGTTACTAGAAACTTCTCTTCCAGAAACCTGAGTAAGAAACAATTGTCCATTAGGTACCAAGATGGATGGATGCCTAGCACAAAAAGGAATTTCTTCAGAATCAGTAGCTTTCAGTATCTTTACTGAAAAGTTCATAGTTTTGTTTGAGATTTTTATACATGTGTCTAGGGAAAGGAATGAGGTTGATTGTTACTTTATGAAGGATAGATAAACCTGTTTTTGTTATGATCCCAAGTGTGGGATGGGGACTTGTAAGAGAACAGGTGATGTTAATCCAGTAGAAGATGAACTACCTCCTGCAGGACCTTATTGGTGCCAGCTGAAAAGATCCATGAACAGACTCTTTCTTGGAGGATATGCATGTGTGTGTGTGTGTGTGTGTGTGTGTGTGTGTGTACACACATACATATCTGCCCAAAACAAGATGGGCATTTTTGGAGACTTGGGATTGTTTGGCTGTTCATCGCTTTGAGATGCTCCTCGAGAGAACCATTCCAGTTAAGGCTTCTGGGCTCCAGGATTTGGCTGCTGCTCTGGGTTCCAGTTGCTTCAGGTTCCAGCCAGAGAAATCCTGCTGACTATTCCAGGAGAATCTATCTTCTTCTGAACTGATACCCAGAAGGTTTCCTTTTTGTGTTCTTTAATATCCTTTCCTCTTGTTTAGGTTAGTTGGGTTATAAGTGAGGTGCACTCGGTTAATAATTTCACAACAAAATATAATTGTTAAGAACATTGGGCCTACACTTTTACCTAAAATATTTATGAATGGGGGTTGCTGTCACTTTTAATAAAGAAAAACAAATCACCCATGCATGTTATCTCCTATCTAAGCTGGACTGTGACCCTGACAAATTCTCACACCAACAGGCTAACCCTCAGAACATGAGAATGTCACTGAAAATGCAAGTAGGCTCTTGACAGAAGTGGCTGAACTAAAGTGAAGCCCTTAAAGTGGGGACCCACTTCAGCAGGACTGGCATCTTCATGTGAGGAAAGACATCAAGGCATCTGCAGGTGGGAAACCTGGGAAGGAGGCAGCAGAGGACAACCCTCTGTGAGCTGAGGACTGGAAAGAGCCAAGCCTCCAGCACTGCATCTTGGATTTCTTGCTTCCATCACTGAGAGGCAATAGATTAATGTCCTAAAAGCCATTCAAGCCAAGTGTTTTGAAGCTGGGATGGTGGTGGTGCATGACTTTAATCCTAGAACTCCTGAGGCAGAGGCAGGGGGATTTCTGTGACTTTGAGGCCAGCCTGGTCTACAGAGTGAGTTCAGAACAGCCAGAGCTGTTACACACACACACACACACACACACACACACACACACAGAGAGAGAGAGAGAGAGAGAGAGAGAGAGAGAGAGAGAAAGAGAGACCTTGTCATGGAAAAACAAAACAAAACAAGAAGAAACCAACGTCATTTTCTATGGCAACCCCACTTTGCTAGTGCTATCTATGTGCTGCATATTGGTGACTGAGGAAATGGAGGCACCAGGGCTTGAACTCTGGCCTTCTCCAGGCTTGCATGACTAGTGTTTTCACCTGATGAACCATCTCCTTGGCTTCCAAACCTAATCCGAAGTGAAAACCTAGTGTTCAAGCTCCCTATGATGTGATGTCTTTCTCCATTTTACTACCTTTTCATTGACACTGTTTAAATGTTAATTTTGAAGGAAGTAAAGATGAAGAGAGGTTGTCCTTCCAAAAGCCTTCCATGCTGCTGTCTTCACTGGATGTAGTTGAAACTGGAATCATGGTCTTGCTGGTCTTGAACTCATAACCTTCCTGCTGCAGCCTTCTGAGCCTAGGATCACAATCGTACCAACACAGCATATATTCATTTTTGTAAAGCAATCTTAGTTTCACTTCTTGCCTACTTATCATGCAAAATTCTGATTTTGATGTGACCCAGGAAAGACTGCAAGGGATTTTTCCTTTTCTGTGGAACTCAAAGGTTCAGCAAAACAAAACTCCTTCCGCCCTTTCTAATTCCAGAACCATTTTGAGAAGAGAACTCCGGCCTGGCATTCTGAGTTGGCTCACTTGAATCTTAGAACAAAATTAGAAAGCTGTTTGTGCATCTCTGGCCTGGAGAACTACTTGTGTTCTTTCTGGTTTTTGAAAAGCAAAGGAGTCAACAAATGGCTAAACAGATGAGGGAGATGTGGAGTAAGTGATGAGCGTGTAGTCCGCACATGGAGTGTGCATTAATTCCTTGTGTCCCTGAACAGCTTTCCAATGGGAGCCAGGTCTCTGGCCTGGGGGAAATCTAAGTTTGGCACAATGGTGTATTAAAATCCTTTTCAAGGACTCATTGGAAAACTAGGCCCTTGAGAGTATTCTGAGAGGACTGAGTCTGTCTAGGTTCAGGGTTTCTTTAATCCTTTGATCATCCTTTAGTTGAATTTAAAAATATATATTGACAAGCTGTCTAGTGTGTCAACAAAGGCTCTGATGGATATTTTCTTTGCTTCATGAACTCAGGTCTGTAGAAATCTGAGTAATGGAACTTGTGCTTACCCAATATTTCTACTGGAATTTAGCTGTGGCTGTTGGACACATTGGTGTTTGAAATGGCATGTTCTCTTCTATCTAAGATTCCTATGTTGGGGAAAAGTTCAAGTCAGACCTCATAGGACTTGGCACGCTACAAAGTGAGCACATCCTCCCCTTCCCAGAAACTTTGAGGTTGCTCTTAAATGGCACAGGTCTATGAGAAGAATGAGGAGAGATGATGCTTCTTTACCATTAGATAGAATCGAGAACCTGTAACAACTTAGAATGTCAAAATACTAATATATAAATACTACATATTCAAAAGCTCAACTGGACTGCTGAATTAGAATTCAAGAAACCTCATTTTGAGTGATGATCGAAGCTTTTAGAGTAAATGTTGATGTCTATCATGGTTTCTAGTTACGCTTACGCATTTTGATTATAGTTTCTATATTTGTGTAAAAAAAACAGCTGACATCAGTTTAACTAAAGTCTTGTGTTTACAGTAAGTCTTTTGTACATGGACACCCTGAGATGATATTTCCACAAGAACACTCGCGGTAATGCCTACTATTGTCAGTTTGGCAGAACCTAGGAGGTGAGGGCATCCCGGAGAGGATGGTCTAGATTAGGCTAGTTGGGGTGGGAGAACCTGCCATGAATACAGGAAGCAACACTCCATGGCTTGGGGTCCTGAACTGAATAAAAGGAGAAAGTGAGCTCCTAGGCAGGGTTACTATTGGTGTGATGAAACACCACAACCAGAAGCAAATTGTGGACAAAAAGGGGCTTTTTCTTTATCTATGATTGAAGGAAGTCAAGTCAGGACAGGAAGCCAAACAGAGGAGGATTCTGGAGGCCGGAGCTGATGCAGAAGGCATGGAGGGGTGCTGCTTACTGGCTTGCTCTTCATGACTTGCTCAGCCTGATTTCTTATAGAATGTAGGACCACCAGCCCAGGGATAGCATTATACACACTGGATTGGGTCCACCCCCACCAATCACGTATTAAGAAGATGCCTTAGAGATGCATCTTATGGAGGCATTTTCTCAGTTGAGGTTCCCTCCTTCCAGATGACTCTAGCTGTGTCATGTTGACATAGAACTGGCCAAGACACTAGCTGAATACAGGTACTCACATTTCTCTGCTTCCTAGTTGTGAACTTGACGTGCCCAGCTACCTCAAGCTCCTTTCCCCATTCCGTACACACTGTGATGGACTGAACCTTCAAACTCTTAAGTTTGTTTTTTTTTTTTCAGTCAGATACTTTGTTCTAGCAGTGAGAAAAGTAACTGATGCAGTGATCTCATTCAATCTTATTTTCAAATATGCTCTTTAGATGACAGCATGTCCAAAATTCTTCTCACTGGTCCTGACTTGGTCTTCAAAGTTTTTCCTTCAGAGAGTATCAACATACCAGGTTTGCCCGGTGTCTCAAATCACCTGGGTCCCAGACCTCATGGAGACCTCATGTTTTCTGCCTTCAGCTTTGCTTCTGTGGTATGCCCCTGCTAGTAAACACGTGATGAACCACCTGTGACACCTCAAACCTAGAGGTCAACCTAGCTTCTCTTTCTCTTTTCTTCCCCTTCCTAATTCATTAGCAAGGGCCATCAGATGCATGATTGGAAGTAGCCCAAGTCCATCTTTTTCTTTCCACCTTGGACCCCAGGATAGGTATCACCATGTCACTTCGAGAGAGTTCCCAAACCAATCTTCTCCCTCCACCCTTCTCATCTCACCACTCCCAGACCTGTTCTCTATGTAACTGCAAGTGGTCTCCTTATGGTCTTGATGAGATCATGCCATTTCATTGGCAAATCCTGCAAAGACTTCCTCTTGCAATCAGAATACAATGCATCCATTATTGTTGTCTACATAGTCCTTCAACATGGTATGCCTATGTGTCCATCTTCCTACATCATTAGACTGCTCTCAGTACCAGACACACCCCTTCACCACTTTCTCTTTATTTCTTTTAGAAGAAGGTAAACATCCTGCCAGTGCCTCTGTACTTCCCGACCTTCAGTGGTGCTGCTACCGTCTCATCCTACATCACCTGGCAATTGGATCATTCTCTTCAAAGCTGCTAGGCTTTAGCTCAGATTCCAACTGACCAGAATCATCTTCCAAGTTGTAGAATTTGAAATGGCCACCTGCAGCACTTTCTGTCCCTGCCCCTTTGTTGACTCATGGCACTAGCTACTGTCTGAAAATTTCTCTTTCTTTTTTTTGATAATGAGCATTAATTGCTGCAGTGTAGGTTCTGAAAGAAATACTTTATTCAAGATTATCTCTGGAGTACAAAACAACTTGTATATAACATATGTTTAAATATCATGTCAAAATTGTCTTCTTATTGCTATAAACCACACCTTAAACCAATCTCTCTTTCTTTCAGCTTTTCAACACTTATTTTATCCAGTACAGCTAACTTAACTATGGATATATTCAGGAGAGGGGTTCATTCTTAAGCTTTCAGCAAAAAGATTAAAATAAGACCTACTACTAAAATAATATTTTTTAGAATTTCATACAGGAATTCTGTCTTTCCATAATTTTCACATCTCCTTCTTCCCCTCCAACTCTTCCCAGGCCACCACTCACTCTCAAAATTGACATCTCCTCTTCTGAAATTATTGTATTACACACACACACACACACACACACACACACACACACACACACACACACACACCCTACTGAGTTGCCCACATAGATATGAATATTGGTTTGACTACATGATGAGATGGATAACCTATGGGGGCTCATTCATGGAAAATAATTATTTTCTCCATCTCAGCAGCAATTGGATGCCTGCAGCTCTTTATTTCACCATGGGATCTTGTGAGAAATCTTTCATTCATGTTGGCCCGTCAACCAGTGTACTCCATTATGCAGGTGCCATTTAGGCGACACTATTGTCTTGATTTCCTGGGTATAGCACCCTGTCATGGCTAGAAGATACTATCTCGTTAGAGACATCCAGATGCTCTGGATCTTATGATCTTTCTGTCATATTTTCTGTGACATTTCTGGGGCCTTCAGTATAGGGGCTGTCCTGTAGATGTACCAGCTAGGGCCGAGTCATTCATTTTCTGCACTTTGACCAGTTATTGAACGCTGTAATAGGTCTTTATCTGTTGCAAAAAGAAGTATCTTTGATTGGTGGAGTTGCTGATTAGTGTGTGTGTGTGTGTGTGTGTGTGTGTGTGTGTGTGTGTGTGTGTCGTTTTGCTTTTTGAGGGGTTGTTTGTTTTGCTATTTTCACACAAGCTAGGGACATTTGAGAAGAGGGAACCTCAATTAAGAAAATATCTATACTAGATTGACCTGGAGAAAAATTTGTGAGGTATTAACTTTTTAAAAATGGTTTTCCAAGACAAGGCTCCTCTGTATAGCCTGGACTTGCTTTCTAAACCAGGATGGCCTTAAACTCATAGCGATCCATCTGCCTCTGCCTCCCTGAGTTCTCGGATTATAGGTGTGCACCACCCATGCCTCTTGGGGTATTTTCTTGGTTAATGACTGATGAGTGTAGGCTCAATTTTCTTAACAAATGTGTTTTATTATGAACTTATTAACCAAGAGTACCTCACTTATAGCCTGACTAGCCTAAACAATAGGAAAGAAGACTAAAGAATACAATAATGAAACCATATGGATATCAGTTCCGAGGAACGTTTCTCCTGGTGTAATCAGCAGGATTTCTTCTGCTGGAACCTGGAGCAACCAGAACCCTGAGCCTCAGCCAGAGCTGGGAGCCCAAAGCCCCAAGCCTTCCCTCGAGTGGTTCTTTCTAGGAGTGTCTCAGACTGGAGCGATGACAACCAAAACTATCCCAAGTCTCGAAAGGCCCCACCTCTTGTTTTTAGTTCACATTTATACCTTCTCTCAGAATGTGTTCGAGGATGTTTTTCAGCTGGTTAATAACCAATCTCCCCCACATGGTGGTTTGACTTCTAAGGGGATAAACATCTCCTGCTCTCTCACAAGTCTTTTACTCATCCCCCACTTGTGATCTAGAAAAAAAAAACATGTTTATATCTCCTTCAGATATTGGAGGGCCCAGCCCATTGTGAGTGGTCCCACACATGGGCAGGTGGTCCTGAGACGTATGAAAACCTATCCTGGACAAGCTATGGAGAGCAAGCCAGGAACCAACATGCTCCATAGTTTCTGCTTCCAGGTTCCCACCGTACTTGAGTCCTGCCTCGCCTTCCCTCAATGATGGACTGTGATTGAGGCATATAAGCCAAACAAACCCTTTCCTCTCCAGGTTGCTTTTTGGTAATGAACTTAACAATAGCAATAGAAACCAAAGTAGGACAAGGCGGAGAGCTACATGTATCCCTTGGCATAATGATAACTATTTTGAATACAGCTAGAAACTATACTGACTTTGGAAAATGTTATTTTTTCAGGTGTATGACCTCTCCAACTGTTGCTGCACACTATTTATGGGAAGGCATGACAGGGAACTGATGCTAGGCCAAATTAAAGACACCACCAAACTTCAGTGATAAACCAATGAGTGTTATTAGGACCACTGGGTGGTTACTTATGGCAACAAAATTGACTCCAAAGCTGCAGAATCACCAAAGCCCAGCATCCCAGCAAAGATGACAGCTCACAAAAGCTGGAGACTGGGATTGCACTGCATAACACGAGAGCAGCTCAACAAGGTGGAGAGTGTTCTTTCTAAGTGCTTCAGCTGCCTTGAGTCTGTTCTCGTCAGCTTAGCAGTCTCTGCTTCTGCTAGCAGCTTTGGCTGACTGAGAGCATCTCTCACCACTCCTTACTACTTATATATGCCCAAGGAGGGAAAAGCGCAGGGAATCTGGCCAGCTTCAGGGATTCTCTGAGGCTATACTGTTGTTTATGCCAGAGCCATAAGGAGGTCTCCTACAGAGGCTTCACCTCTCTTTCACATCGTGTATCTTAAGGAGCTTCCCTATAAGGTGGAAAGTTCTAGTCTTGGAGGAAACTGATATGTAACACCTGCCATGGGTAACTGGCTAGGTATATGGTACCAGGCACAAATTCTTCCCTATTGAGTGGCCCTTAAGTCCAATTAGAATGCCATTAGTCACCCTTAAGGTTTTCAGTGCACTATTGCATCACTGGAAATAGTCAGTCTGGCCACTGTTGTGGTTCAGAGTTACAGTTGGGAAGGACTCTTGATTGCTTTTCTCTTTTGGCAGCTTGCACACCATCTGATACTATGAGAGCTAGTTCTCAGGAAGAATCTTCCAGGTCAGTTCCAAGTGGATTTCTAGAAGTCCTGTGTCCAAAGTGTGTGGTGATGTCAGCAATAGGGCCTTACTGGCAAGTCTGAGAGACAACCGAGGGCAATGGCAACAGCCTATATTGGTTTTAAAGTCTCCTGGACTTCCTGCCTAATGTCTGGAAAGGAGTCAAATGCCACATGCTCCATCTTATTTGTGGATCTGTGCTCCAAATCGTTAGGTTGGTTATATCACCTAAAATAGCAGCAAAACCAGAAAAAGAGAAAGATGTGTGTGTGTGTGTGTGTGTGTGTGTGTGTGTGTGTGTGTGTCCATGTGCATAAGCTCACACAGTCTTGGGAAAACACAAATAAGTAAATTAATCTAAAAAGAGAGGGGGCATGCAAAGGTAGTTTAGCAGGTAAGAGCACTGACTACTCTTGCAGAGGACCAGGGTTTGGACAACAGCACCCTTATGAAGGCTACAGCCCTTGTTACTTCCAGTTCCAGGGGATCCAATGTTCCTTCCAGTTTTCATGAGCAGGCCATGTATGTGGTACACTTAAACACATGCAGACATAAAACTCAAAGGCATAAAACAAAAAGGAATAAAGTCTTCCAGGGCTGGGGGCAGCTTGAAAGTGAATACCATTTCCACTATGTGAGTTAATGTTCATGTGATGATTTTCGGGCACTTGAAGTCGCATGATGACACATTCCCCCAGGCAAATTGCAAGGCCCCTCCGGTTACAATACTGATGCACTGAACAGCTAGTCCACACTTAGGAAGCAGGCACATGTTTGTTTCTCTGCTGGAAACATTCCACTATGTTGCATCATCTTCCTCTCCAAAATGTATTCGTTTATGCCCTTAAATAAGTGCTTTATGGATCCACATACCAGCTTTAAAATCTTAGCATGGGCTCTTTATCATTTGCTTTCTAAACCAATACTTCTCAGTCGGGCTGAAAGGTTTCAGGTTTAATGGCATGATGCTTTAAAGAAAAAGTGCCCATTTATTCTTGCAGCTCAAGAGTCCCTTGCTCTAATTTCCACTGTGGTTGTTTTAGTACAGATTCAACTTGGCAGCAAATGGAAAATCATGACACACAGAACATTCTGTATAATGATTCTACATTGTTCTGTCCTGATGAAAACCACATAATTAATGTTTTTGTTTAATAACACAGATTCAGATTTCTGGCGCACCATGTCTTTGTGAAATGGGTTCTGTTTAGCAACTAAAATGTGTCTCCCTTCGTTTGCTTCATCTTTGCTTGTGGATTCTTTCCAAAAAAAAATCCCCCTTTTATTATATAGTATACCAAAATTAAGACTTTAGCTCACAGCGCACGACTCTATTTAAGATGATAGGTTGGCATTGCTTTACTGAAGTCTGCTATTGTCCCGAAGCCATTTTATTGTACCTTTCCAGGCTGTCAGTTTCACTTAAACCTGATAATTAGATTCATAAAATAAGAATTCTTTTTCTGTACCTTAAAGTAACTTCCAACAGAGGAGCCAGTTACCTTTTAAACCCAGATGTGTAAACTACATTTGTTTAAGCCTTAGGAAATGAGGGGAACAGCTGTCTGGGAAGCTGGTCATAAAATGCCTCTTACTGTGACATTCAGGTGGAAATGTAGGTTGGGTGTGTGTGTGTGTGCGTGTGTGTGTGTGTGTGTGTGTGTGTGTGTGTGTGTTGTATGTGTGTTGTATGTGTGTTGTGTGTGTGTTGTGTGTGTTGTGTGTGTGTTGTGTATGTGTGTGTGTGTTATGTGTGTGTGCACGCACCAGAGGAAATGCTTGTGGAGTAACCAGTTTCCTATGTGGGTGCTGAGATCTGAGCTCCTGTTCTCATGGTTCTATAGCAAGTGCTTTTAACAGCGGAACCATCTATCTAGCACCTCAGATTTGAATTCTTTTCTGTTAAGCTATTCTTGAGTTTGGAGAGATGGCTCATCAGAGTTCCATACAAATCATACGATTCCACAATTACTCATTTTACGCTCACCCGAGCCTCTCTTCACTACCTCCCACCATCAAACTCCCAACTCCCTACAGTCCCCTTCCCACACCCATGTCTTTTTGTTTTGCTTTGTGACTCACTGGATTCAATCAGGGTGCTCTGTGTGACCATTGGAGCCTGGGGACATGATCACCAGGTATACAACTGAAGACAATGACTACTCCTCTCTCATTTAGCTGTAAAAAAAAAAAAAAGAAATTTGCATGTAAAAGCATATGAAAAGTATTTAATAAAATAATCCAACCCTGGAAAGATAGATAGCATGTGCTTTTCTTATTTGTCATTTGTGGTCCTAACTTTAAATTTTATATTCTATATGCTTAAATGGGAGTATCTGTAAGGTTCTGGAAGCTAGAAGGGGGCCATATTGAGGGGTTGTTTTCAAGGATGGTATGGTAGATAAACCAAAAGTGGAGAGGTGAAATACTGAGAATGGAAAGGTTTAAACAGAGTGGGAAATGGGAAGAAAAGGGAGATCATGAGGTAGTAGGGGAGAGATAATCAAAATGAAAGATGTGTGAAAAGAAATCCACTTGGAAGCATAGTATCTTGCCACATATTTTAAAGCATGGGCATATGTGAACATACAGTTACTACTTTATAGCCTAATAGTGTGATGTATAATATTGACTGCACTGAATGACTCTAAAATGTGGGGCCAGGACTGTTTCCTTGGATAATTCTTGGTCACAGTCATAGTGCATGATTTGGAACTCTATTTGGGCTGTTTCGTTAGGTTTTTTTTTTTTTTTTGCACCAATGTTTGTGGTGTTTCGAATGAGAACGACCCCTCAGGCTCATATGCTTGAATGCTTAGTGCCCAGGTGGTAGAACTGTTTGGGAAGGCTTAGGGGGCGTGGCCTTATAGAAGGGGCTGTACCACTTCAGGGCGGGCTTTGCGGTGTCAGAAGTCCACTCCATTCCCAAGTAGCACAGCACTTTCCCCCACCCTTTGCCTCATGTGTAAGCTCTCTGTTACTGCTTTCTTCCCCAAAGTCTAGCTATTTACGACCCCAGAATAGCCTATTTTAAAAGACTTCTTTCTCCCTGGAGAGTTCTTTTCTAGTCCTTTGTATAGGGAAAGCAGACGTTTGATGAGCTCCCTTTGTCTGTGCCTATTAATGTTTCTAGCAAATAACAGGAGTAAGAGGCAGCACACCTCTCCTGATGACAGCAAGAAGTGCATCTTGGCTTGAGACATTCCTTCTCTGACATAACTTGGGAAAGAACTCTCAATAGTGTCCGTAAAAGATTGCTATATTGTTTACTTGAAATTTTCTAAGACACTGGATCATAAATTTTCTCAACAGCCACACAACAGCATGTAGGACTATGGATGTGTTGATTAATTTGAACATGATAAAAATAAACAATATCTACTTCCCATAGGTCTTTATACTATACCATTTCAAGTACACACATATTGGTCATCAATTATACTTCAATAAGTCCAAAATAATAATTGTCTATAGTATTTTATTATACCATAGTTAAATGTTTATTTCTTATAGATGAATCCCACTTATGTAGCTAACCAGCTTATAAATATAGTACTAGAGAATATCTTTGAAAATTAAATGTATTAATACTAAACTACAAATGACATGTTGAAATACAGATAAGAAAGAGTTGATAAAGATATTGCATGACTTCTTGACATTTTGGAAACCCTATACCTAATTATGTAAGAACACTCAGGAAAAACAGAATGTTTTCATTAGTATTTTTCAGTCAGCTCTGCTATACCTGTACCTAAATTGAAGTCAGTCCTGGGTGTGAAATCTTGTGTCCTAATGCACGTGCCATTGCTCCTTTGTCCTGGGTGTGAGATATAGTGCCTTAACACAAGCCCCGTTGCTCCTTTGTCCTGGATCTGCTATCCTGTGCCCTAACACATATGCCATTGCTCCTTTATCCTGGTGTGCAATCTTGTGCCCTAACACAAATACCATTGTTCCTTTATCCTGGGTGTGTAACCTTGTGTCATAATGTAAGAGCCATTGCTTCTTTCTATTTCTGCTTTTTCCTGACTGATTGCAGAAAAGATTGTGTGACTGCTCAGTATCCTAGGACACTTTATCGTAACACTTCAAAGACAAGGCTGGGTCTCTCTCCTTGTTGCCCTGTGCCAACACCTGAGGCTAGTACTATGACAAAGGATGAGGTTAGAGGGTATAGACAGAGCATGATACCCCAAATGAGCAGCACTCCATGATATATCTCTTACCATCCAAAGAGTTACCTTTCACAATGTCATTTTATTTTAATTCTAAATATAGCACCTTTTCTTGGAAATTCCAAATATTTTACTTAAGCTGAAATTAGACATTCTAATTACTAATCAGCCAAATTGGGAAAAGTATGGTAAAACAAATGAGTAGAGGAGGAGAGGTCATGACAGAATAATTTGTATTAAAAAAAACAAATATAATGGTATTTATCTGTATTTTCTTTAATCCTCGCACAAATCATAAGGAGCTGTGATAAATTCTGAGAAAAAATAGCCTGGCATGGTAATGCACACCTATAATCCCAACACTAGGGGAGGCAGAGGCAGACTGATCTCTGTTAGTTCGAGGTCAGTCTGGTCTACAGATCAAGTCCAGGATAGCCAAGGCTACACAGAAAATCCCTGTCTCAAAAACAAAAACCTGAGAAAGATAAATATTTTGTATCTTGAGAATTATAGTATCAAATATAATGTAAAACTATAGTTCAAGTCAAATTATATGTAAACAATTAAAATGAATCAAAATATATTTGACACACTTTAATTGGTATACCAATTAAAAAAAAAGGTTACTTGCTGTCTGTGTGCAGATATACACAACATATGTTAATATAGTTGCCTAAACAGAACACCTTTTAAGGAGATCTAGGAACACCAAGTTCTCTTATCCCCCTTCTACAAAGCATCGTAGATTGCCTGCTGTGTGCAACTTCAGGTTTTTGTGTTGAAGCCAGTCAGTGTCATGAGCCAACCCCTGCCATGGGTAGGCTTTGCTTTGGGAGAGCAAAGTACATCATCACTCAGGCTAGACCTGGTGGTTGAAACCCTAAGCATTATAATACTGCAGCTGTCAAGTTTGTTTTACTTAAGCGTTTCCACTAATTTTTTTTTGTGTGTGAAGACGTTTGCAGAGTCCCTACTCTACTTGGGGCCATGTCAGGTGCTTTGTACTGATTGTTTTATGGATACACTATAGTCCTATGAGTTAAACTTGTTATCCCACTACACCACTCATGCACTTTATTTTAAAATAGAGACTGAGGCTCAGGTGAGGAAAATCACCTAACAATGTATGGCCAGAGCTGCTGCAGCTGATTCCATTTCAAATCTTTCTACACTCAACTATTCTGAAGTTATTTCATTGTTATTGTTCGTGTGTGTGTGTGTGTGTGTGTGTGTGTGTGTGTGTGTGTGTGTGTTCACTCATGCAATATTGTGAAGATCAGAATCTGAAGATCAGAAGACAGCCCACAGGAGTTGGGTCTTTCCTTCCACCTTGTGGGCTGAGGGACTGAACTCAGGTCATCAGCCTTGGCAGCGAGCACCTTTACTGGTGGAGGCATCTTGTTATCTCATAGGAAGCAGTCTTGAGGAGAAAGAGAACAAGAATTTGATTCAAAAGTGTCCCATGGCCACAACTGTGCCAATTTAAAATCTAAGCCATAACTATGGATATAATTTCAGTGGCCCAATGTCATTTGAGTTTTGTATTCTCTGGTATCTCCTGTACTTTTACTTACCATTACTTTGTATTCCTTTTATGTGTCTTTACATTCTTTCTAAATACCACACAATGCTCTGAAAATGATTATTCTCCTCATTTCTTCTCTTCTTCTTACCTCCTCTGTCCCTTTTTCCATCTTTCCTCCCTAAAGGCTCACCAAGGGTTGTGGAGATATTAAAGAGATACCAAGACCTTGATATAACAAGGGCTGAAAAATTGAAAATTAAATAACTTTTCTATTTGTGCTGTAACATTTTTCTCTCCTAATATCACGGCTCAGGAATAGTATGCTGCAGAACTTAAGAACCACTGCCTTGAAATGAACTCTTTGCATTGTTATGCAAATAATGGAGGAATAGACATGAAATTACCCAGCAATCTGGAAAGTTATTTTTATAGCACTCCCCTTTTGACTGAAGAAACGTGAACATGGCCCTTTCTTTAATAGCATCTTTCACTCTCCCCACGGCTGATGACTTAATTTCTTTAAAATGTTATTTAGAATCTGCCTTCAAATGATGTAAGGGCTGAAGATCAGGGATAAGTTCTTACAAATTGACAGGAGGACAAGTTAATCAAATGTCCCTGTGTTACTCCTTTGTAGGAAACATTTGCTATGCTGTTTACTATTTTTCCGAAGTCTTCCCGTTTATTTATTAAATCACTTTACAGCCTGATCCCAGCCCCATCCTCTCTTCCCAGTCCTACTCTCACATCTCTTCCCCTGCCCTATTCCAGCTTCTCCTTCTTCTCAGAGAGGTGGAGGCTCCCAAGGGGTACCAATCCAGCCTAGCACCTCAAGTCACATGACTAAGTACATCCTTTCCCACTGGGGCCTGACAAGAAATTCCAGCTAGGGGAAAGGGATCCGAAGGCACGCAACAGAGTCATAGACAGCCCCTATTCCCATTGTTAGGGGACTCTTGGATGACCAAGCTACATATCTGCTGCATACGTTTAGGGGTATAGCTCCAGCCTGTGCATTGGTTCAGTCTCTGTGGTGTCCTTGACCCCTCTGGCTCACTCAGTCCTTACTCCCACTCTTTCACAAACACCCTGCACTCCATCTATTGTTTGGCTGTGGGTCTCAGCATCTGTTTCCATTCGCTGTTGGGTGAAGCCTCTCAGAAGACAGTTATGCTAAGCTCCTGTCTGCAAACATAGCAGAGAATCATTAATACTGTTAGGGGGTTGGCTCGCTCACATACGGTGGGTCTCAAGTTGGGCCAGCCATTGGTTTGCCATTCCCTCAATCTCTGCTCCATCTTTATCCCTGCATTTCTTGTAGGTAAGACAAAATTTGGGTCAAGGCAAAATTCAAACACATTTTTTATAGACATTGAAAGGGCAATCCTTAACTTCATGTGGAAAAAATCCTGGATAACTAAAACAATCCTGTACAATAAAAGAACTTCTAGAAATATCACCATCCCTGACTTCAAGCTGTACTACAGAACAACAGTAATAAAAACCACATGGTATTGATATAAAAGCAGACGGGTTGATTGATAGACTCAAATCCAAGACCCAGAAACAAACCCATACATCTACGGACAGCTGTTTACTATTCCAAATCTAGAAGTATCCAATAACTTTAGAGAAAAGAAAACATGCATCCCATGCTCTCATACCCTAAAGTCTTGCAACGAATATCAAAGCCAAATGTTAGAAGTGTCAGAGCTTATGAGGAGGATGAAGATGGTATTGTAAAAGCTGCAAGTCATGCCTTGGGAATGCATCTGCTTCTTATGGACAGCGTGCCATCAAGGCATACAGAGAGCTGACTACAGGGCACAGAGATAAACAGCTATCCACAGATGTTTCTAACCCTCTCTTTATAGATAACAGACAAGTGCAGAGAATGCATGTGCTCAGTTGTCAGGTGTTCGAACGGGCTTGCACCCACTGCTATGAGGATTAAACCTTATTCTCTTACCACTGAAATTAGAAAAAAAAACATATCTTCGACCCTGTAGGAATTCGCATGTACCATTGCTGCCTGCCATCTCCCAAGGGATGAGGCAATGCCGAGTGTTAAAGCAATGACAAGGTGCCTGCCTTCCTTGTTAACAAGCTTTGTTTGAATCATTTAGATGGTAGCATTAATGTTCCTGAAACCTGTTTTGTGCTTGTTTAATTATAATACAGTCTGGCACTTTGGCATTTAATTTTCTTGTTTGGTTGTAATTATCTTCTATGAGAGTAAGAGCAGAGTTGAATTATATTTACTTCCCTTAGTCCTTCCTCCCTTTCTCTACCCTGCCCCACTTTAAAACGTGTAGATCTGACTATGACTCACTATGCTGGGATCAGCCTGGGTCCCCGGCTATGTTGCCAAGAGGGTCAACTTAGTGGGAACTGGTCATGCTTCTCACCAGTTAAGCACAACACATCAGGCTGGGCGGTGACTCTGTCTCCTTCAGGGGCAACAGCCTATGTAAGGTCAGAGGAGAGACAGAGTCCTGCTAGGTGCCTCTGCTGTGCTTTCAGCATAATTGTGATTTCTCAAAACAAGGTGCAGTGACTCCTCAAGAATCTCATTTCTCTGAAGTCAGGTCATATCTGGATCCACAGTTCTTTTAGGAAAACTGACATTTCCTCAAAGCAGGGCTAAACTTTAATAAATGACACAGTGTTTTATTTAAGGGCTATTCCAACGGCTTCTACATTAACCATCTGACTTGATCCTCACAGCCCTCCTATGACTTAGTTATGCACATCACACTGTTTTAATTCCATCCATTTGTGCACTACCTTATAGTCACTGGTTTTTCTCATACATATGTGTGCAAGGGTGCTTAGGCACATGTATGTGCTTGTGAATTTGGAGGCCCATGGTTAATGTCTGGAGTATTTTTCAGTTCCTCTCTACTGTAGTCATTGAGGCGGGGCCTCTCGATTGAAGCCAGCACTCGTCAGTCTGACTAGTCCGACTCTCTAGCTTGCTCTGGGCATCTCCTGTGGCTGCCTCTCCAACCCTAGAATTAAAGGCAGCTGCTAATGCCTGCCTGGATTTTGTGTAGTTCTGTGCACCTGAACTCTGGCCTTCAGGCTTGCCTGGCTTTATCCACCGAGAATGCTCTTCAGTCTTCAGTATAATATTTTTAATCACTCTCTTATGGAAATGAATGTAAAAATTCACTGCACAATTATAATAGAATTCCACTGTGTTTAGAAGCAAAGGTTAAAATCTGGGGATTTCTATTTTATAACGAGCCGGCTCTTTCTCCACTGGCATATCCAAATTAATCAAAATTGTAAATGCCAACAGCTTCTTCAGTCGGATCTTTCTCAACACTTCACTCCTTTGTAATAGGAACTTTCTTGCTACAGCTTAGTGTGTTTGGAGCCCTTTGACTGCAGCCTCCTGAAGTCTACCTCATCCTTCCAGCCACCAAAGAAACTTCTTCTGGGAACCAAAGAGCAGGAAGAGGAAGAAAAAAAAAGGTGGGAATACATAGTCAGAAGCAAAGAAACCAAATGGAAGCCACTAACTGGCTGGAAAGGAGGAGTGGAGAGATGGGAAGAAAGACTGCAGGGCATGAAGGCTCCTCATGGTTTACAGGACTGACAGTAGAGGTTCGGATGTCTCTCAGGAGGAGCTGCCTCAGGAGGTGCAGGAGATAGTGGGTGAAGTTCTTGAGAGATACCACACACCATATGGTACAAGCCTGGCTTCCCAGGTAGCAGACCCCAGTCAGAAACTAAATGGCCATCAGAGAGAATTTGGAGCACATGATCAGCACTTCAAGTGGCCATGGGCAAAGACAGGGCCCAGAGGAGGAAGAACTGTGGCTGTAACTGTCACATGAGGTTCAGCTGGCCGTGCAGGGACTTCTGAAGGCAGGATCAAAGCTGCTGCCAGTTGAGGCAAGAAGCATGGACTTTGGTGCCTGTGTATAGTCACTGGATTGTTCCGGAAGGAGAGAGCACTGTGGGGTGAATCAGCCCAAAACAGCCAAGGGAGAAGGGGACCCCAGTTAAAACGAGATAAAAATCACTGAAAGAGACAATGTTAAGTTATCTGCTGGCAGTGCAACTGGCAGCTGGGTCGCTGAGGCAGTAGCTGGATGGCCTGCCACAGTGTGCACTGACCTCTGATAGAAACTGAGTTCTGATAGAAACTGAATTCAGTTAATGGTCTTCATAATCCCAGGAAATTTTTGGAGTTACATTTTTAACTTATAGTTTTGCAGTGGTACAATTCAAAACATGACTGTTAAAGACTAGCTACATGTGGTCCCGGGAATTACCACACTTTATATCAGAAACTCAATGTTAGACTCTCCAAGCCACTAATTGACACCTACTCAAGCAATATAATTTCCTATAAATAAGGAAAATAAGGAAAAATAAGGAAAAGAGAGCAGGAGTAAATGGATTTGTCATATTTTATTCTAATAGTCAGGCCAACTCCAAAGTTAGATCTTTGTATGAGGAGATTTAGAATTCCAGCTACATATGGGTTTTTATTTTTATCAAATTATGATCAACAAAGATAACAATGATGGTCTCTTTTAATTGTTGTCAAATAAATTAGGACTAATAGAATATGCCTTATGGAGTCCACTCCTGTGTAGGGTGCATTATGAAACGGTACATTAAGCTGATGAAATACAAGGTTAGGCTCAATTTTAGTCAAATAACTAAAACCTACCTTAAGCAAAGAAAATAATCCAAATATACTTTCTGTTCTAAGAAGAGGAGAGACAGACAGTTGTTAGGCTCAACAAGACAGGGTCAAAGATTAAATGATGATGCGATGTCTCTTACAACTCCCAGTAGCTCTGGACTTCTACTGTTGCCTATGAAGAGCAGAGAGGGCATCATACCTCAGTCCCAGGCAGTTCTGTAGGACTTTGGCTGTGGCTGGCACCTTTGCATTGTCTATCTATCCTTCACTGGTTAGCTGAAGGAGAATATGCCCTGTGCAAGCAGGAGTGTGCTCACACTGCAAGTAGGACACTTGTCAGCTCTAAGTTGATGATTTTGTTGGGGCTGTTCCCCTATGGAAATCAGCATGCTTCCACACCAAAAGAAACAAATGGTTGTCAGACAAAAACAACTGACTTTTTTTCTACCTTTACTTTATACCTTTACTCGAGTAAAAATTCTCCATGTGCCAACTTGCTGTGACAGGTTATTTCCACTCTCTTCCTTTCACTGTTCTATACAAATGGACTGATCATTGTGACCTTGCAACATGCTTACGAGGACAGTTGATCTTGTATACATAAAAGCTCTTTGAATCCCAGTACAGGCAATAGCACGCACACTCCAGGCACTACGCTGGCATTGTCTCACTTCCATTAGAACCCAGGAAAGCCTTTACACTGGATCAGGCACTAATGGCTTCCACCTCCTCAGTGGATGTTTAGCGTGGTCTCAGCACTGTGAAGAGCAAGTGGCCCCATAATCTAGCATCTTGCATTCTGTTCTCAAATGGGCAATGGTGAAATTGCTGTAGCTATAGAACATGAGAAACAAATGTGCTTTATAGCACAATTGTGAATCTTAATCAAAGGACTGGATAAAAGTAGCTAGATTTCCAGTCAGGTCTTTCGCTTGAGGGGTACCTTTCGCAAATCCGACTGGCAACGCTATAACCTCCAAATGGGGCCCAGGTGGCTGTTGAATACATCAAAGGTGGGACACCCAGGAGACGATGAATGGCTGCAAGATTGAAATATGATGGCTTTTGATGTGACTGAAAGGTTAGGGATAAATGCTAACCTTTCATTTATCTCTGCACCTACAAGGAAGGAATCTGGGCTGGCCCCGGAGGAGGGTGCGATAGCTCCTGGCTGATTGCTTTCCCCAGGACTCCAGCCCCATCTGCTGCTATGGGAACACAACACCAGCAGCACCCCTGAGAGGCAGCAGGCAGTTACTATTTTTGATCTCTTACAGACTTAGTGTGCACCCTGGTGTGTAACTTGGAGAAAAAAAAATGTTGCAAGCTAGACCTCAGTCTCCTCATTGCTTGATTGTTTTCCCAGTTAGACTCAGGAGGTACCCTGGCTAATAAAAAACAAACAAACAAAAGAACTCTCTTAGAAATGCAGCCATTCCCAGGGCCTTCTCTCACACCATGGCCAGAAGTGACCATCTTTAAATCCTCCGCATTGCTAACACCTCCTCCTCCTCCTCAAGCCTGTCTCTAGTCTCCTGGGTGCCTCTCCTACCTTGGCTCACTATTCTTACCCTGGACCTTCTGTTCTCTTTTGTGCTTCTCCTTAACGTATCAGCCCCATGAGTCTAGGAATCAGACCTACAGTGTTCCTGGTTACATGCCCAGTTCACAAAACAGTTCCGAGTATTTAAGCTTAAATATATTTTAAGCTAATTCATGAGTTATCATTAAAATGAGATATACTAGATACTAATGCAAACCAATTCCTTTTTTCTTTTCTTTTTCTCTTTCTTTCTTTCTTTTTTGTTGTTGTTGTTGTTTGTTTGTTTGTTTGTTTTCAAGACCGGGTTTCTCTGGGTAGCCCGGGCTGTCTTGGACTCACTTTGTAGACCAGGCTGGCCTCGAACTCCCAGAGATCCTCCTGCCTCTTCTTCCCCAACTGCTGGGATTAAAGGCGTGCACCACCATGCCTGGCTTCAAACCAATTCCTCTCTAGTTGTAATTTTTTTTTTTTTTTTTTTTTTTTTTTTTTTTTTTTTTTTGTCTACTCAGGGAGGCAAATAGTTGACAATGTGGCTCTTTTTTAGAATTCTATCTAAAGTCTACTAGTCTCGAGATCAGTATACTGGCACCCCCGTCTCGTATCCGTTCATCTCAGTCTGTCCTTGGGTTCTTCCATCCCAGGCCAGTGCGGTGTCTGCCTTGCTGTGAAATGGGAAATCCATTGATCTCGTGCCAACATGTCTTATTGTGGCTTCAGGTCAACATTCATTTGGCTTCCTGGGGATATCTGTGTTTATTTGTCAACCCATGCCATCCAGACTTTTGGCTTTGAAACTCTCTGGATGGAGGAATCTGCCCTGACTTTCATTTGAATATGAAAAACATTTGTTCTGGGAGCCACAGCACTACTTATGTAGAGTTAATAGCCGAACTATATCACATATTGTGCATCTACTATACACCTTACACCACTAGGAACATTAAACATACCAATGAGTATATTTTATAAATTGGTACATAATATAAAGTGTATTAATCCAGTCAATTCACACAGCAACCCTATGTGGTGGGTATATGCGAGGGACACAGGAAAGGAACTGCTGAAGTGGCCACTCTTATGGGGTGCGGGGGGGGGGGGGAGGGGGTTGGGGCAGGGAAAGAGAGAGAGGGCCCAGGATGTTAGCATGGGGATTTGAAATGCATAACAAGTATGTGTGAGTAGAGACAGAGGAAGCCAGGAAGGCAGCATGGGCTGCAATATACAACCGTAGGTGTATGTCGATGGAGAACACATATCCTTCGTGACAGAGGCAAGGGAAAGGACTCACTTTGGTGGAAAGGAAATCCATTTTATAAGTTCCTAGCAAATGTTGGCTTTTGCATAACTGCCCTTCCATAGTCCACCTTGAGCTCATTTATGGAAATACGGGCTTCCTGAGACATAGCAGTGGGTAAAATTCTTTCCTCTCATATAGACGCAAAACCCAAGGTGAAGAAGGCATAGGCAACTTAGCCATGGTCACATCGGGCCTAGTGGGTGGCAGAGCCGAGATGTGGATCTGGAGGGCTAAGGTCAAACTCTGTTTTTGTAGCTCCTGTGTTAACCCCCTTTCAAAGAAGGAGCTGGAGCTTACAGAAATGATGTCGTGTACCCTAACTCTCAGAGCCAGCAAATAACACAGGCGAAGCAACTGTGCCAGTGTGCACATTTGGCCTTAATAGCCACGTTTATTACTCCATCCTGAACTATACAGCCCCTCCCTGAGCCTTCTATGTATGTACTCTTATTATATGTAATCTCTAGCTCCATTAAGACTAGAGGCTTTATTGCTTAGCTAAAATGCACTATCAATCATTAATAGTTGTATAATCATAATGTTATTGTGGAAAGGATACGAGAGTCAGTATCACACACACTCCAAGGACCTGGTCCCACGCAGTGAGAGGCAAGTTTTCAGAAGTGATGCTGTTCTCCTACTTCAGCAGCAGAGAGCAACTTTACTCTGAGGTTGCAGCATTACAGAAACTTCCCCCATAATCATTTTCCATCTTGTATCTTCCCTGTCAGAAAGATGGCCATCAGCACAAAAGGACTCCCAAAATAAGGATAAGAGCTTATTAAGCAGTAAGTCCAAGAGGATGAAAACATTCTAGGCCTAGGTTAGATTGTACGGGGGCCAGAAGCTTCCAGGATTAATCCTAGGGTTGGAAAGAGAGGGGGGGCAGTAAACCTCTGAGACAACAACTGAAACAGACCAATAAAAATTCATTTTACACATGACCCAAAAAACGACTGTGTGTAGCGCATGCCTGCTTGTGAATTTTACCGTCTTTTCTACCCATACAGGCAGCAACTGGGTAATTATGCTTCATCTTCACATGGCTGGTGGGAGACTCCCAGAAAAGGTGTCTAGCAAATGTGCCAAGGGCTACCTTGGATTCTGTGTTCCCTTTACTGTCTCTGGAATTCAGTTAACTCAATTTCTGTAGGTGTCAACCATCACTGATAGCTAATAGAGAAATGGCTTTCCTTGTTGGAAGTGGTGATATATAGGAGGCCTTCATTTTCTGGCTGGCATATGCTATAAGCAATATTTCCTTTTACTTTTGACTACCTTTCATCTATAGTAATAACTTGTAAATGTACTATTCCTGTAATAAATGTCCTAATATATCAGTGGGTCATCTCCTGCTTTTCTTGACAATACCCAACTTCCCACATACTTACTTCCTCAGAGGCAAACTGAGTGACAGTACTGCAATTATATGCATTTTTATGTATTATACACACACACACACACACACACACACACACAGATGCACACACAAGCATACACACGTGAGCATATGTATATATGTGCAAACACATGCACAAGGCACACACATGCACACACACACACACTCACTAAATGGTATGCCTGAGAGCTTGCAACACAAAAGGTGTCATTCTGCAGCCACTTGAACCCCAGCCCATGTCACTGAAATAGTTTGTTAAGTATTTGTCACAGGCAGCTTTAAACCACTTATTAGTAGCGTCACATAGTACACATGACTAACTGCACCAAAATTCATTTTACCACTTCTCTTATTAATAAGGATATAGACTTCTCCTTTTTTTTCTGTGTTATAGTAAAAGCTAATATGAATGGTCTCATATCCATTGTCCTGTGAGTGTAAATGACAGATTTGTCTGTTACATATATTACCTATACTTCCTAGACAGATATACTTTACATCTGCTTTCTCTGTATGAGTGCAGTCTCTCTGGGGCCAAGATTCTTCTTTTCTTAGCCAATTTATTTTCT
Source organism: Acomys minous (assembly GCF_964271855.1). Lineage (NCBI taxonomy): Eukaryota > Metazoa > Chordata > Mammalia > Rodentia > Muridae > Acomys > Acomys minous. Next base: position 29,820,338 of record NC_140490.1, on the reverse strand, counting down.
CCAGATCATTGAGCTAATACATAGTGCAGAGAAAAATCAAGCCTTTGCCCCCCTGTTTCACTATTTTTGACATCAATGACCAAACCTTTTAACCCCTTTGAGCCCATCTCCATATCTGTAATACACCGTCTTGTCTTCTGCCCATTCTTCCTCCCGTTTTCTTGCTATTGGAGTCTAGTTCTGCACCTGCTCCTATTCCAGAACCTGCTACAAATACAATCCAGTTCGACTCTGATGGATTATTACTAGGGATCCAGAAGGACCTATTCCAATGTGGCCTGGTTGGTAAGGATAACATTGAAAGAAACTCTAAATGAGAGTTCTTTTTTTTTTTTTATTTGAATTTTTATTTTTATTTATTATTTATTTTTTATTAATTTATTCTTGTTACATCTCAATGATTATCCCATCCCTTGTATCCTCCCATTCCTCCCTCCCTCCCATTTTCCCCTTATTCCCCTCCCCTGTGACTGTTCCTGAGGGGGAATTCCTCACCCTATATATGCTCATAGGGTATCAAGTCTCTTCTTGGTATCTTGCTATCCTTCCTCTGAGTGCTTATTTCTGTTTTTTTTTAAATATAGACAACTGCTTGCACATTTTATTTCTTGAAAATAGTGGAGTCTCTTTTCAGGAAATAGCTTTTAGCCACCCGCTATGGAGCAGAGAAGCCATCAGCTTCTACCAAAGTGTTCTGTTGTTTTTCCCAGACGGTGAATATGCTGGATTGCTATTATTTGTATGGCCAAGACAGAACCACACACAGCCCTGACACTGAGCCCATTGCACGCAGAGTCATTTGTCCATGGTAAAAGACACTGAAACACTATAGTCACCCCTCGCTGTTTTTCACTGATAGCAAACACTGACCACTAAAGTAGCCCTGGGCTCGACATCAGATGGTCTGTAACTGACCAAGGGTCAAGTCATCAATAGCATCATATGAAATGCTGGGCACACACGGTGTGCCAGACTTAAAAAATCCTGAAACAGACCCCACCGTGGAGCGTTAGGGAGCGGCTGATCGCCACTGAGGTGCTGATGTTTGGAAGGATGAAGCGTTGCAGTTGCTATTTTCTGGCCCCAGTTTCCATGTTATTTTGGGAGACAGTTTCAAGATGTCTATCTTTCTTCAAAAAGCTTCAAGGTTATTAGAGATAATACCGTCAATCAAATGCAAGTTACGTCTTGCTTCACGCCTCTGTTGAATCATTTCCTCTTAAGAACTTTCAGGTGATGAAAATAGATCTTTTTATAAAATTTTTTTGTATGTGAATTATCCCAGAGTGTTTTTCCAAGAGTCACACCCAGTATCAATGCTGCTGGCAAATGTGGTGCCCTAGTAATAACAGTAACAAAATATCAGTTTCTGGTTATTTCCTGGTTGCCCTGTGCAGGGCGCTATGCTCAGCACCCTGCATTATGCTCAGCATTCTATGCACACCATCTTCTCCCAAGCCAACTCCAGAGATGCAGACAGATTACTGGGTAGAATCCTGTTGTACAAGCCTAAGGACCTGAGTTCAGATCCCCAGCAGACACATAAAAAGCCAGGGGTGACAGGACAGGTGTTATTCCAGTACTGGAGGGGTAGAGACAAGAGGGTCCCTGGACTAGCTGGCCAGACAGCTTAGCCCATTGGGTAAGTGCCTAGTTCACTGGGAGACCCTGTCTAAAGTATGCTCCATGTATATGCATATGTACCTATATACACCGCAAGCCTGTGAACACATATACATATATAAATCACAAATCCTCGTACAACTGATTATGCCTCTTTTAGGTGAAGAGAATGAGATTCAAACTCAGTGACGTTAGGTAAGTTACATAAAACCACACAGCTTATGTGCGCTGGGGCAACTCCAATGTGAAACAACAGAAATAACTAGTGATAACAGGCAGCAATAGGTAATAGACTTACCTGATACAGTATAAGAGTTACCACACACAGGTGCGTTGTATTGTATGTACAGCGTTTCCTTCAGCGAATGAGGAGCAGTCATAGGGTTTTCATGTACACCAAGTGTTGGACTTGGCACCTCGTTTGTTTTCATTTCCTTGTGTGGTATATACAAAATCATCCTGGGGTTTTGTTTTATTCTCACCAATTTTACATCTGCACATTCCTTCTCTTTTACTGCTGCAATTATCAAAACCCCGGAAGTACAATAGCTCTGTTTAACGGCCGTTTCTCTGTTTTACTCAGTCTCCCCTTGCCTCCCCTTCTCCCTCTGAAGGTTCAGTGAGGACAGGTTAAACAGTAAGCAGCAGAAACATGTTGGCTATTGCGTCATAGTGACATGATTACAGCCACATATGTGTGGCCAGACTGAGCAGAAGGGAGACCCCTTCCCTGCACCCTCACTTCTCGGAGCAATTGCACCGGGCATCTAGAGAGGCCCATGCATGCATGGAGTCAGCTCCAGGCTTAATTAAAGCTACAGTTGGTGAGGCCTCAGACGAAGCTTCTCTAATTACCCTTCACATCAGTGATTCATCCATGTCACAAGGCTGCTCAAGAGCGGGCTTCTCAGGAAAGCTATTAGCCTAAAAACGAAACGCTGAGAGCTCCATTCCTGACAAAATAAGCTGTAGAGAAGCAAGACACCACAGAGAGAATTATAAAGCCAACTGGGGGAGCAAGTCAATATCCTTTGTCTAGCAGGAGATGTTTACAATCAGTCCCTCCCAAGACACCCAAGTGGTACCTCTGTCAGAGGCGGCTATCAATTCAGACCTTGTGTCTTTCTCAGCCAGTGTCTTTAACTTTCACACTGACAGCATCCTTTTTTTCTTCATGTCAAGAACAGTCCCGGGCATGTCTCCAGGCTGTCAGGTATTTAGTTTGAGAAGATGCATGATGGATAGTCAGGTTCTCCTTCCATGTTGGGGACTATCAGTACCCCAAATCAGACAAAGGGGAAAATGGTACAATTTAAATATTTTACACCTGTATTTTATGTTGCTATCTTTCTCGTAAGAATTCTGCTTGTAACTTCTAGGCTCTTGAGGATTAAGTAGAGTAAGGAGAAAGAGCCTAAAGGCTTAAGATACTGACATTACAAATACAGTGATGGGGTTGAGAAATAGTTCTAGAAGATTTCAAGGAAAAGATAGTAAAGTGTCCACTGGGGACAAGGTATGGGAGAGAGCTTGGCATTGTTATTTTCGGAGACCTAGACCCACCACCTAACTTCTCCCCTCAGTCATGAATCTATTAAATAAGTGTTTATTTGAATCCGTAACTTTAAAGTATGAGATAACCCTTTAAAAATACAACTCTATCACATAAAATAGAATATGAACTGCTCTGGTTAAAACAGAATGAAGGGACCCAGAATTCTACATGGACAGTGTCTCTGTCACTTCTTTTGTATGCTTGTTCCTCCCTAGTCTCTCCCCCCTCCTCCTTTTCCTGGAAGCTTTTAAAGCATTTTTGAAGATTCAAAGAACTCTTGGGTTCAGAGGTTCGCAGCTGAGAAACAAATCCTAAGATCTTGCAGGTTCTGAAACCCCATGATAGGAGAGGCTATCTGCGGTGTCTGTGGAGGGTGACTTTAGAATCACACAGACATGGCTCTCCATCAGTGCTGACCCCTGCCCAGCTGTACACCTCTGAATGCATCAGTCATCTTCCCCGAGAAAGCCTTCTGTTTAACTGAACAGGGAAGATAATACCTTCCTCTGAGTTGTGATGGCGGTTCCTAAGCCAACACGATAGATATAGCAACAGTCTTTATTTCTGTGCCCCCAAATTTTATTTGACAAAATAAAACATGGCATTGAGATGTGTATTGAACTAACTTAAGCAAAGACATCATGTTGGAGGTAGAACGCATCCTCAGGACCCGGTGGAAGGTGGGGCTCCCTATCTGGTAGATAGGTAGAGGAAGGCAGAGGTGGCCCCTGTCCTAAGATAGGCACAGTGAAAAGGAGAATCAAAGTTTTCTTAGGAAAAAAAAAGAATAAAAAGTGTCAAATGGCCAGCTTGCCTTTGGGAGCATGCGTGATGTACAAAGTGCTGGAAGACATCAACAGATTAGAACAGGTATGTCCCAGTACCTGATACTGTAGGTCTCTTAATCTCTAGCACTGCTGTAACAAAATACCACAGGATAAACATCTTATAAACAATGGAATTTATTTTTACAGTTCTGCAGGATCCCAAGTCAAGGGGCTAGCAGGTTTGTTGTGTGGGCAGGGCTCATTTCTCTTTGATTGTGCTTTCTTGCTACTCTCTCACATGGGGAGAGAAGAAGTGGGCTCCCTGGTACCTCTTTATGCAAGCACTTGTGAAAGCTCTGTGGGATCAAGTTGGGGATTGGGTTTCAACATTAACTTGGAGCCATCACAGATACTTTGTCTGTTGCAATAGGTAACCGGAGTCTGGCTTGTGATGGCCAGTGCTCACCAGCCCAGCAACAGAAGCACAGGTGCAGCCTTGGCCACACAACTGGTAGCCGCCCCCCCCCACCACGACGCCCTCCAGCCACTAAAGTTGTCTCAGGTTTTGACTTTGCATTGAACCATGTAACTTACTTTGGCTGACTGAATGAGGTGAAAATGAAAAAACAAAAAGTCAGTTCCTGCCAGAGTCTTAAAAGATATCCCCAGTTTTTCTTATTCTCTTGTATTTATGCCAGATTCTTAAAAATGAAATTGCCCAAGCCAGCCTGAAGTTCAGTGGAAAAAAGGGGCGCAAGAACAAAAACTACAAAGGTGAACCTGTTTCTGTAGAGGAATAAAACAGGCTAAGACCAACAACGTCATCTCTGCTGACCCATACATGTGAAAGAAAAGAAATACTAACACTTCCATGGAAATAAGGTTTAAAGATTTACTTATGGGGCTGGAGAGATGGCTCAGAGGTTAAGAGTGCTGGCTGCTCTTCCAAAGGTCCTCAGTTCAATTCCCAGCAACCACATGGTGGCTGATGACCATCTGTAATGTGATCTGGTGCCCTCTTCTGGTCTGCAGATGTACATGCAGGCAGAACACTGTATACATAATAAATAAATAAATCTTAAAAAAATAAAATAAAATAAAAATTTACTTAGGCTGGCTCCTACACAGTACACACCAGCTGACAGCCACACTCTGCATCCTGACTTCTGGTGCTTTATTAAAACAGTTGCTCATTTATTTATTGTTCCATGGATCCCTCAGGTGAAGAGTCTGAAAGCGGCTTAGCTGGGGGGGGAGGGGTGTCTAACATGAGCTCAGCAAGGGGAACACAGCCAAGATGTCACCTATATGATGGGTACTCACTTCCATCCACTCACTTAATGGCAAGTTAAGGCCATTAGCTGGTATGGTGCCTCTCTGTTTCCTCACCACAGAGCTTCCTGAGTGGGGCTAGATGCCTGTTCTTACAAGATGGCGGCTGGCGTTCGCCACAGCAAGAGATTTCTTGAGAAAGGCTAAGGCACCATACACAGAACTTGTTTCCCAATGACTTAGAAAGCCATGCCCACTGCCTGGAACCAGTCAGCATTTGTTTCATAGTTAACAGGGATGAAATCCGACAGTATCATCCAGGCATTGGTTGTCAGATCTTCTTAGATATAACTGCAAGTGGAGGGAGGCTGCTGTATTTGATTAACTCGCCTAAACCAAACAAGGAAGAGGTAATTTACCAAAATAAGCAAGGATGTTAAAAAACGTTATAAATAAACATTATAGGAAGGAGAAACACGACAGTCTTGATTGATTAATTAATCGTCTAATTAATTAATTAATTTCCAGTGTGTAAAAGCTGTAGTACGACATATGACTTGCTACACATATACCACCCGTCCACATGATGGAAGACACTTTAACATTATCCAAAAAGAAAACAAAACTGGCACTAAATCAGCGAATAGCAGAAACAAGGCATGCGTAAGCTGAGAAGATAACTCAGTCAGCAAAGTGCTTGCAGTGCAAGCATGAGGATGGATGTTCGATTCCCAGCAGGGTGTGGTGGCATGTTCTATAATCCTGTCACAGGAAGGGCAGGGACAGGCAGATCATTCCAGCCTGATGGACTAGCCTACTTGGCAAGCCCTAGGCTACTGAGAGACCTCCTCTCAAAAAAAAAAAAAAACAAAAAACAAAAAACAAAAAAACAAAAAAACCAAAATGAACAGCTCTTGAAGAAACTATCACTGGAGGGTGACTGTTAGCCTTTATGTGTGTGTATCTGCAAACATATGCAAGTGCACACACACACACACACACACACACACACACACACACTGAACCAGTGATAATACACACACAAAAAATTTTTAATGAGGATTTTCATTGAGAAGAGGCCCCAACTTAAATGGGAGGGAAGTATAAAACCTACAGTGTTTTGACCTAAAAAGCAGAGAGAGGTGGGAACTGGTACACTCATAAAGGTATTACAGAAAAATCTATGAGAGCTGCAAGTGAAAAGGCAAAGCAAGTACTGGAAGAGATAATTGGATGCGCTGCTGTGTGTGCACTCAACAGATTGGCCAGGAATCAAATCTTTGCTCGAGGAGAGCCATCAGCTATAAGAGCCAGCCATAGCCACTGACAATTAGAAGTCAGAAGAAAAGGATGGTGGCAGTCATTATGTTTACTACTGAATAGAACTGTGTCAAGATGAGACTAGAAAATGCCACTCCAGTCATGGGCTACATGATCAAGCCTTTCTACCTCTCAGGCTATGAAACGAGGCACCCTAAGACAAAGAGCGATTAGCTACACGTCGACTTACTCGGGTGGTCCCTGCAGAGTTTGTAATGGAATTGACTAAGTTGTTAAGAGAGTGGTGTATCTAGCCCAGACTGGGAAGCAGACAGTGGGATGAGGTTGATAGCAGATCAAAAGCTGTAGCTACCTATTACATACCGAAGAGATGCCATGCATGTGGTATTATTTCTCTGTTTATGGAGGGGCATGATCTCCACACAAATACAGTGAGCCTGGTGACTCCCAGGGTACACTGCTTCCTTAAGACAAACGAGTCCTGTTGGTTATCCTTAACCTTGTATGTTCATGCTCATGAATGAATTTCTAGCAAGACTGCCTAGAAAGCAACCTAATGTCTCAGGAGATAAAGAAAATTCAGAAGCAGCAGAGAGACGTGAAGACTACTGTCTACATGAGGTGACACTGACATTTGAGGCTGGGTAACTCTTCACTGTGGAGGCATTGTGGGAGGTTGGCAGCATTCTAATCCCGTGGATAGCTAGCACACTCCCCCACAGAAATCTCCTCCCCTCAAGAACCACCGATTTAGATAATTATCCAGAGAATAAAAATTAAAAGGACAAATTTAATAAAAGAAAAAGAAGAAGTTGAACACAGAGTTTTGTTTCCATTTCAAATATAAATCAACCTTCTCCAACCTGGGATCCACGACTATAAGAAGAACCATGGGAGATTCCAGAATCTCTGTCCGTTTTGCTATTTTATCTGTGTCACTTCTCTTTATGCCAAAACCTTAATAATAAGAAGGGTCAGACTGTTTGTAAATAGACGTAACTGAGGAGACTCCTGTTGTGTGACAGAACTTTTCCTGGGGAGACACTACACACATGTCTACTCATCCCAGACAGGTAGCCCACAACAGACAAAAGTACGATACCACCACTTGCAGAACTAGTGAGTTTTAGTGGGGTTGTTTACAGGAATCTGGATGAGGTGTTATTTACAGGAGCAGAAATGACTCAACGACAGATGTATCACTAAAAGCCACCTGTAGAAGTGGCAGCTCAGAAAAGACAGAAGCCTAGGTAGCTTGGCTAGTCTAAGAATCCTTTGTGCAGCTTCGCTTGCCTAAGAGTCACTCTTAGCAATCTGTTGTTTATTCTTGGGAGGGAGGGGCCAAGTGAACTTGGTCAGTTTCAGGGACTTCCTGAAGCTATTTTGAGTTGTTTACTGTTCTGCTTAGGAAGCTTCCCTGCAGGCTGGCAGGTTTCAATCTAGGAGGACACTTTTACACAACACTCTGCCCCTTCCTCTTGCTCTTATGCTCTTTCTAGTCTGTCTTTTGCAATGATGCTTGATCCATGGAGGGCTAAACTATACCTATCCATGATGGCTATGAATTAGGCCACCATGGCACAGTAATAGTAACTTGTTCTGAGTATGGTTATGAGTGGTTATGAATTGGGACTAACAATACAGTAATCTATAGCATGCACATATTTGGAAGGCAGTTTGATAGGCACATGTCATCCATCTAGTAAAACAATAGAGTTTGCTTCCACTTTGGGTCGTATGCCATTCCCAAACCCAAGTTTATGCTGTGGTTTGCAGGGCCAGATGTGAACTCTCTCTTGTGAAATGGGCCTTAAGTACATTTGGAAAGCTGTTGGTCTTACACCTGGTATCTGAGCCACTATCACATAAGCAAGAGGGAATGCTTCAGTCACTAGTGTTGTGTAAAAGTTTCCCCTGAGGTTGAAATAGTCCATCCTTCAGGGATGCCCCAAAGATGACAGAGAACATGATAAGAAAAGCCAGAAGGGGTTTGGCAGTCATTATGCCGCTTGAACGAAGTTGGGGGAGGCAGCAAAGATGACATAGGACAGCTAGAAAGGAGGCAAGCCATGGCAGTCCTCAAGCAATAATGTGTACGCACTGGTGAAGCCTGGGAGCCATGCCCCACGAATCATAGCTCCTACTGCAGGAAGGAACTTAGCCATCCCTGTACCCTATAGGATGGTTTGCTTTTACCTGACAAGGTCCAGTGTACCAGCTGACAACATTCACACATTTATTGATGTAGCCCTCCCGTTCCCAGCCATCCCTGTGTAAGACCTGCGGGCTAGGTCCTACTTTGTGCCTACGTCCTACTTCCCGGAGCCCAGTGAGACACAAGAGTACAGTCCGATGCAAATAGCAAGGGATGCTTTATTGATCCATTGCAATGGGGTCTACCAAGCTCTATTGAGCTGGAGACCCCGAATAAGCAGAGCTTGGGTCTTTTATACTCTTACAGAAGCAGAACTTAGTACAAATATGATTGTTTAGTTGACCTTTAAAATGATTGGTTACTAGTTATTTTATCCTTGAGGGGGCAAGAGCTCAGCTTAGGACATCATGTGCCATCAGGTGACTGGGACAGGTATGAGGGTGTGGTTTTTTTTTTTCAGAAAGTATAGAACAGCCCTGAGGCCATCTCAGGAGGTACATAGTGGCCAGGGTTGAAAAACAACTTTTCTATCTTTTCAACTGCAAGAACAGAACCAGAGGCCAGGTGTTTAGGATCCTGATTTGTCTTAATGTTTTGAGGAAAAGGCAAGCGAGCACTGGTTTTTATCCTGTAATAGATGGTTTGTCCAGCTGTAGATGCTGCAGAAAGGAAGCTGAATGTTAATTAGATGTCAACAGTAATTATGGTGATTATGTGTTTTGAATAGCTATTGGGAATAGCTGGATCTGCATCCAGAACGTGATGTGAATGACATTTTAATAGTTTTTTTTTTTTTTAAGAAAAAGAGAGCAGCTTGTTACTAAGGAAATTACAGTGAATAGAATTATAGTGAAATAGATTCTTAACAAAGGACTGTAACAATGACGATATTCTTCCATGAACCATATAGAGCATACTCAAGAAGACTGTGAAAGATACTGGGACAGAAGGAACCTTTCTCAAGAGAATAGCCGTTACCTTGAAGCCTTGCCTCAGTGTTTCACTGGAGTGTTTTAGGCTTTAATAACTTTCTGATTTTCCTTTGACCTGAGACTGACAGAAGTTCTTTTAAAAAAAAACAAAACAAAACACCATTTTGCCAATATTGTGGTTATGCGCTTTTAAAATCTGTGCAATAATCTGTATGTCGTAAGATACTTTATGTCATATGTCACAAGAAACTTGAATTAACGTGATTCATTTTCAACTAATATTCCAAAAGGAACTAGATTGAATGCAGTTGTGGTTTTTTTTTACTTGAAAGAACTCTTTATTTTTCATACAAATGCTGCCATTTGACCTTTAAAAATAGTTGGCTTCATGTATTTAACACATTTTATGTAAATCTAAGGGGTAAAGAGAAATTAGCATGTCCTGTCCTGCTGGAATATGAAGTCCACAGGAGGGAAGGACACTGTTCTGCATCTCTGTGGTAGGAAATCACAGGCCAGCAGTGCAGGTGACCAGAAATCATTTATTTAGTCAGTCATTCTGCAGGTGTTGCCAACCTCTCTTGTGTCCCCACTGTGAGGAAGAAGTGGGTACAGCAATCCACACCATTATTTGGTGACATTCCTAAGGAACAGGCAGTATCTCCATCAATATTAGAGACTGCCTGCCTCAGCTGCACTAGCCACACCCTGTGAGCCCTGTCCTGCCTCTTCCCAAGGACAAACAGTGGTCTGCGTGCCTTAGACGAATTGAATGAGAGACTGGCTCCTGTGCTCAACCATCTGTGGGGCAGGTCTTCGGCATCTCACAGGAAGTGGTAAAATGTGGGAAGAGTGGACTACAGGAAGATGGATGTGAAGCACTGAAACAGCTTATAGAAACCTCTCGGAATAGGCCTTCCGTAGACCACTGGGATGGTTGCCCTAAACGCAGCGGAAAGGGAAGGAGGGCAGAGCAGACCAATGTGCAGAAGTCAACAGGGATCAGCACTGTCATTGAAGGAGTGGAGGCTTGTCTGTACCATTGGATCACAGAGCATGAAAGTGACTGTGCTTAGTGTAGAGGCCATAGTAAATGCACATAAGGCCTAGATAACACAGACCTATGTGTTAAAGGAAGGATTTATTTATAAGATGGCCTTGAACTCGCTGTGTTGCCTAAAGTGGCTTTAAACTTCTGATTCTTCTTATCTTCCTTCCCAAGTGCTGGGGTTACAGGTGTGTGCCAACTGGGGTTACAGGTGTGTGGCAGCCTGGGTTACAGATATGGGCCAAGTGGGATAATAGGTATGTGCCAGCTGGGGTAACAAGTGTGTGCCAGCCAGGATTACAGATGCGTGCCAGCTGTGGTTACAGGTGAGTGCCACCATTTGTTGATCTGGGGCTTCATGCTTGCTAGACAAGCACTCAATAGCTTGAACTGTCTCCTCAGCCTGAAGAAGGGATCTTAACCCTAAGAGCAGTAAAAGGCAAGCAAAGGATGTCAAGCAAGAGAGTGAGGGTATCAACTTAACCCTGAGAAAACTCCTTCTGGCTGCCATGTGGTCAGAGGTTCAGCTGTCAGCAGGGAGAGCAGTTAGCCAACTGTTGCATACATAGAGAGGATGGTGCAAGTAGATGTAAAAAGAACAGTGATGGGTAGACTCCACTAAAGCTTGTTCTCTGCTGCTTGTGGGAGTATTTCTGGGAAACATTTCAGTTTGTACTGATTGCAAAACCAACAAAACTGTAAGAGAATCAAAGTAATAGCCTTGCGTGGGCATTTAGTCTCTGATAGACACTTGGTCTGTGTTTGTCATTAATCTTGACAACACGTAAGTCGGATTTAGATTTATTCATTTTCTTTCTCTGCCCTCTAAAGAGCAAGCAGAACCAAATACAGCACACTTCTTTTTCCAGGATCTTGTTAACAGAGGTTGGCAGAGCCTGGACACAGGTACTGGCAGTGTGACTCCAGAACTCAAGTTCTGGGTGGAAATTAACATTACAGAATAATAAGATTAGATGGATACCCGAGTCTGGATGTGCGTGAGTGAAGACTGTAGCTCTTTGTTTTAAGGCCAGAGTGCCTGCTGTAATTGTCAGCACCACTGCCCTTACAGCTCTAGTGAGATTGTTTCTTTGACTGTAGAGTTGTGAGGTAAGAAAAAAGAAAGAAAAGCATCAAATAAGTAATCTTCTTGGCACCAGGTACAATGCTAGGGGCTGTATTTGAAATTGTTGCAGTGCAAAGTGCAGAGTGATAGTTTAAAGCCTTCAGTGACCCTATGTAGTGTAGATATAACTTATGAATTTGTCAATGAGGTTGAAAAGGGGTTGGCTTTATGTGCAGGGTCATTTAGAAGCCAGGACACAGACTAGTCTAGCTCTCTTTCCCCGTCCCCCTTTTCTTGCTATCATTTTCCCTCTCTCCCTCCCTCATTCCTTCTCTCTTTCCTCTTCTTCCTTCCTTTCTTTCTTCCTTTCTCCCCTTCCTTCCTTTCTGCCTTCTTTCCCTCTTTCCTGTTTTTGCCTTCTTCCTTCATTCCATCCTGTGTTCTCTTTCTAGAGCATGATGCTGCCTCTTTAAGAGAGAAGGAAGGCAGACAGTGGATACACTTCTGGGCAGAAAGAAACAAGTGTTCTCATGAGAATGAAGAGGGTAGAATTATTGAGTACAGAATTTGGGGCTGGGGACTCTTACAAACAAGGCTCATTAGAATAAGAGGCATCTCTTTTCACATTGTTGCCTCATTCCTTGACAGCAGGTGTGTGTTCTCTCTACTTTGCTGGCCCACATGAACTCCACAACAATTAGAAGTCAGGATCAGAGCATCAGTTCCAGTCTAGATATTTTTACTGCTGGTAAAAGTGGTTTTGCATCCTCTGGCTTGTCACCAGTTTAGCCTGCATCAAATGACCAAGATGAGGTAGTCTGCTTCTGAACTTCCTTAGAGTGTATGCTTCGATGGGCCCGTGGTTTGCCTCAGTCAGGCTGGAGAGTTGTATAATTAGTTGGAGGATTCAAAATACCTAAGAGGTCCCAAAGCACAAGGCATTTCAATATTTTATACTTACATAGGATCATGCAATACTCAATGGTAAAGTTGTTACCAAGCTATTCCCACTGAGTTTTGATTTGCCATGGAGAAAATATCAGCACTGTTTAGAGCAGAGGCATTAGTTAGCCATTGTGACACAGAACAGGAAGTGCTTCTAGAGAGGTAGTGCAGTATCTAGTTGACTTCTTTATCTCCATGGTTTACATACACTCAATATACAACAAACTCCAAGACATTTGAGTATATAGATAATAGGAATCATTGTGAGCAATGATGAAATGCATATGGCTTATAAATATTTTTCCAAAATGTTCAATATCCGTAGTCATGAGAGAAATGCAAATTAAAACTGCTTTAAAAGTCCATATCACCCCTGTCAGAATGGCACAGGTTTAAAAAAATTGATGACAAATGCTAATGTGGATATGGGGAAAGAGTGAAAGCTTGTACTATGGAAATCAGTGCATAAGGTCCCCATGAAGATAAAAATTGTATTCTACATATTATCCATCTACACAACTCAAGTATAGACTCAAAGGACTACATATTCTACTCTAGGGATACTAATTCATTCATAGTCATTGTTGCTTTACTCACAGTACCCAGGAAATGGGAAAGGTCTACATACCCATCATTCAATGAATGAATAATGAAAATGTGATGTATTTATACAATGAAGTATTGTTTAGCTACTACAAAAATTAAATTATTAAATTAGAAGGTAAATGGATGGATCCTGAAGCAATCGTTCTGAATGAGGTAATACAGACTGAGGAAGACAAACTAGGATGTCTTTATTGAATGGTTCACACAATTTTAGAAAAGTAACTGATGTTACTTTGATGGATACAGCTGTTCTTTGGCAGCTGTATTACTCTCGGCTCTCTAGAAAAATATAACAAATGCAGTAGAGGGACAGACAGATAGATTATAGACAGATAGGTAAATGGTAAATTAGATAGATAGATAGATAGATAGATAGATAGATAGATAGACAGACAGACAGATAGGTGATAGAAAACTAAAAAGATCATTACGGGAATCAACTTATAAAATTATGAACACTAAGGATTTCAATCTTTATGGACAGAAGTGAGATCTGCTAAATGAAGAGCCAAAAATCCAGTGTTACCTTTCAGCCCAAAGCTGAAGGTTTCAGAACCGGAGAGGCGTCAGGTGCAAATCCTGCATTTGAGAGTGAGAGCACTTGATGTGTCAGTGTCTAAGAACAGGAGATTGCTGTCCCGGTTACATAAGAGAGGGAGAGAACAAATTTTCATTTTCTCTGATTTTTTTTTTGTTCTACTTAGCCCTCAGCTAATTGCATAGCACCAGCCCACGCTAGGTGAGGCCAGATCTTCTCTACTCAGTCCACTGAATCACAGGGCAGTCCATTTAAAAAATATCCTCAAATATGCATAGAAAGATCCTTTTTCAACTATCTGGGTATTCCTCAATCCAGCCTTGTTGACACCAAAAATTAACCTCCGTCTGCTCACAAAGCATCTTCATAGTCTTCACGCTGACTCTTTCCTTTCCTCCCCTGAATGACTGAGCACACCAGCTCTCCTTGGGATCCGGAGCCCTCCTTCCCCCTTGCTTCTTGTATGACCTTTGACTTCCGACTGCTCAGTTTGCAATCTTGCTTTGAGATGGTCAAAGCATAAACCTAATCTTGTTACCTCACTCATTCTTTCTGTTCTTCATTCTGTTTCTCAGAAGCCCTTTCTTCTCTCAAGAGAATCCCTTATATATCAAAAAGCTGTGGCTTTCAAAGCTGTTGTTTCTGCTGTGGACTTCAAGAAGATATTTTAGAATTCATAGAAATTGGGCATCAATATCTTGTTCTCTTTACATGTCTGGTGTATGTACAACAGGAAACAGCAGTTTTCCTTGAGGCAATAGGGTGTCTGAATGGCATGAATAAGGGTTGTAATCAACGATAGAAATCAATGCAGGAGGGCTGATTTTTAAATCATAGCCGACTCTATTAGTACCATTCACTCTGCTCCTTTCAATTCTCAACAGCTTGGCTCCTACTTATGACTCATTGCTGATATTGATCCTTAAGCTCATCTCTCTTGTCCCCAGGGAGATTTAAAGTGAAAGGCATGGTGGTAAAGTTTTCTTGAAATTGACAGGCTGATTCTGAAGTTTAAAAAAAAAAGTTTAAAATAACAGTAGAACATGGAAAGATGTCCCCTGCCTTTGGATTGGCAGAATTAATGTGAAAATGACTTGTTTCCAAAAGTGACCTACAAATTAATTAAACACAATACCTACAATAACTCCAATGATATTATTCAAATAATTAGAAAACGATCACACCATTCATATGAAAGCCATAAACACACCACATATTTAAACCAATCCTAAATAGAAAGAACAACATTACAGTACATTACAGTACAAGGTCTCGAACTATATTACAAAACCATAGTGGCAAACACTGCAAGGTACTGCAAAGAACAAACAAACAAACAAACAAACAAAAAACCATACACATAGAACAATGGAATAGACCACAGGACCTATAAATAAATTCCACTTAACTTTAATCATCTAATCTTTGATAAAGTGTTAAAATATGTTGGAAAAAAGTTTAATTTCTTCAATGAATGGTACAGTTAGAGAATGAAATTTGGTCAGTATCTCTCACCTTGCACCAAAATCACTCAAATGGATTGCAAACATTAATTTAAAACCTGAAACCAAAAATTGATAGATGAAAATGTTGGCAAAACATTTCAAGATACAGCATAGGGAACAACTATCTAAAAAGGGACTTCAGTAATATTGGGAAATAATCCCTAGAATGGGTAAAAAGGATTGCATGAGATGAAAAGGCTTTTGCACAGTGGTGAAAGCCACCTATAGAGTGAAGAGACAGAGCAGAAGTCAAGGCTCTACCTATTGTGCCTCTGACGGGAACTTACTCTCTAGAGTCTCAACTCCATAAAGAACTCCAAAAAGTAAATGCCAAAGGGAAATTTTCCAATCAATAAACAGATTATGAATCAAATCAACAATTCTCAAGGAAAATATGTAAATATACAAGTGGTCAATAAATATTTGAAAAATCACTCAGCATACTTTGTCATAGGGAAAATGCAAATTAAAACTGATTGGATATTTTATTTAGCAGTGTCATCAAGAAAACCAATGACAATAAATGATGATGGTGTAAGGGAAAAGGGAGCATTTGTTCTGCTGGTGGGAGTGTAAACTGTTGCATTCACTGTGGAAATTAACATTCCTCAAAAAGCTACATCTAGAATTGCCATTATAACTGTCCAACTGCGATCCAGCTATACTCCTCTTGAGTATATCTGGAGGGACTCTAAGCCACCATAGTAGAGAATGCTAGTACATCATGGGTTTTGCCGCACTATGGACAATGAGTGAAATATGAAGCCAACCTAGAAGTCCCTTAATAAATGAATGAATAATATCTATATATGATTTATATACCCAATAGGATTGTATTCATCTGTAAAAGAAAATGAATTCATGGCACTTTCTGGAAAATGGATGGAACAGGAGATCACTACTTTAAGCAAAATAGGCAAGACCAAGACTGTATCCTCTCCTCATATATGAACCTGTGTGTGTGTGTGTGTGTGTGTGTGTGTGTGTGTGTGTGTGTATGTGTGTGTGTGTGTGATGAGAAAAGGAAGAGGCCTTAAGGGGGGAGTGAATAAGAGAACGAAATGGAGTATCTGTGTCATAAAAGCTGAGTGGGCAACTATTTGGGAAGAGGAAGAAAACTAGAAATGGGGGGGGGTGAGTGAGTGAGGGAATAACAAGGCACAAAGACATGTGTGTATTAAAATGTCACAGTGAAATCTATTTCTTAATATGCTAAACATCAAGAATCAAAACTATACAAAGCCTCACACTCTTCCATTATAATGTTCCTTAGGAACTCACTAATTCCCACTGACATAATGAACTAATTCTCACTATACATCTATTGAGTGTTTCCAATGTGCCTCATTTAGTCTTTGCCATCAGCATATGAAACAAATGCTCTTATTTTGACAATGAAGAAGCAGATTCAGAAAAGTCAGAACTATTATTTCTGTTATTCATTAGAGAATGATGCTTTATTAACCTAGACTTGGCTGTGTGTTTATAACTTGCCTTGGTAAATACAATGTTGAATGGATGCATCATTGCCACACCTATGTAGATGGTCTAAGCCAATGAGCACAATGATCAATTTACCATGAGTTTTTTCTCTCTGTGTTCCATTGATGGTCTACTCAGCAGCACCACGACAAGATGTGACGTGGAAGAGAGCTCCATCCATCTTTTAGTAGATATGAAGCAACATGTTAAAAAGCAAATATTGTTATTTCAAACCACTGAATTTTTAAAATATATCTTATTAATTTATTACATCTCAATTGTTATCCCATCCCTTGTATCCTCCCAATCCTCCCTCCCTCCCATTTTCCCCTTACTCCCCTCCCCTATGACTGTGCCTGAGGGGGACTTCCTTCCCCTGTATATGCTCATAGGGTATCAGGTCTCTTCTTGGTAGCCTGCTATCTTTCCTCTGAGTGCCACCAGGCCTCCTCATCCAGGGGACGTAAACCACTGAATTTTTGCAAGATATTTACTAATATAGCTTAACCTTGTTCCATCAAATATTAATTAACAGATTAATTAGTAATAGAAGTCACTCAATTAGGCAATTATTTATCCATTTATTCATTGAACAGATACCAATTATTTTCTGTGTTCCACAAGGATTAGGTACTGCAAGAGCCATCATGATGCTTGTCTTTGTAGCATCTAACAACTTATTCAGAAAAGCTATACAATTAATTAAATGATGGTGTCACAGTTTAAGCTCAGGGCATTGGATTCTAGAGTTTGCAGAGGAAAGTTCTGTTCTTTCATCTTCCCAAACAAAGACCTCAATGTAGTTTACAATTGGTGCTCAGAGAGATGCAAATTTAGGTCTGGTATATATCAGGCAGCAGAATAGGCCAACTGCCTAATGTATTGTTGGTTAAAACAAGCCAATTGACAGAGAGTAACCATCAGAGAGAGGCTGGCTAGGACACTGAAAGCTTGGCCACGATTTGTAGGGTAAATTATGGCCATGTTTTATGGCTAACATCTTTTAAACACGCTATTATATTCTCAGTGTCTTTCCACTTGACAGGTGGCCAATGTGGGAGCCTAAAGATTCACTTCCAAACTTCTTGGAGCTAGAACCCATGCCGGTGAGCATTCTTTACCAAGTAGATTCACATCAATTAGATTTGAATGTCAGTTCTAGCTGGTGAGGGATGATGAGGCGATAGAAAGACCCTGCTTGAGGAAAGACAAGATGGTAGAGAGCCATAGCAGCATAGCAATTGAAGTGGAGGAGCTTGTTTGATAGTCCCAAGACAGGGTAAAAATGGCCACCTTACTAGACTTACTTTGGAACATAAATCGGAGTATTATTCCTAGAAATCTGGCAATGGTCCCAGTTCTCTGAACCTCTCAGTATCTAGGAGCTGCTTGTATTCTTTAATGAACTTGGTTTCTGTTTGATCAACCACAGTCAGTTTCTGCTTCTTCAGATAAGAGTTACCTTAAGAGAGGCAGCAAGGGAGCTGAGTCATATTCAAGTCAGATCCTGGGAAAAGGGAACAGAAGTGGCTGAAGGGGTGTGGGTGGGCATGGAATTTCAGCCTGCAAAACTGGAGATCAGAGGTGGAAAAGCTTGCAGAGGGGGTGATCTCTGGGTCCTCTTTGAAGAAAGTGGTATCCTTCTGTTGCTTCTGTCCTCTTCTGTTAATTGAGTCGTTCAGCAAATGTTTACAGAGCACATCCGGTGTGCCTGGCCTAGAGCTTGGCAAAGGGGAGGTCATGACAGTTAAGTCAGGAAAAAGCTTGGGCCTATGTTGCTAATAGTTTTATATAATGGGAAGTCTGATGATCATGAAGTGGTCACACCAATAGATACATGGATATTGGAATGTGATGATAAAAGAAAGTCATACATAATCACAGGACATGACAAAGTATGAGCATAGACACCTTGCTCTAGTAATCTGAAGAACGTGTAAAAGCAGAAGAAGAGAGCAGAAGAATATTCTAGGATGTGTAAGACACATGCTCAAAGACTCTGAAAGCACATTTGGATATCTAAAAGGCTAAGGAGCTTGAAGTAAAGAGGAAACACAACTATGGGATGGGATGAGACTGGGCTGGGCCTGCAGGGCCAGAAAGGACCATGAAGAGGATCCAATATGAGTTTTTTTCTTCTCACCCTAAAATTGATAGGAGGTGATTGCAGAGTTTTAAGCTATGTATTCACATTGTTAGGTATCCTGAAATTCCCTGCGGCCTAGAGTGGGGACAGAGGGTGACAAGAGAGGACAGAATTCACATGTGAGTGAATTAGGAGGGTACAGCAGTAGCTGAGACAAGCATGGGTTGCAGCATCAGGCTGGACCACTGGAAGGAAGTGAAGGAGAACAGAGAAGAAAGGAATTTAGAATAAAAACCAAGGGAACTTCAGGATGAGTTAAATATGGAATGAGAGCGAGTCTAAATTTTCAGACTTGCACAACTTACATACCAACCACTGCAAGAACATCAGACTGGCCAGCAAAAACTGAGAATAATGTCTGTACTTTTGCATGTGCTGAGATAGAGCATCTGAGCTATTGCAGGGACATCAGTAAGTAGAGCATTGACTCTGAGGGCTGCATACTCTAAAACTTTGAGTCTACAGAATCTTGTCCTGTTATAGCCATACTGATAGGACTGGAGACGTCTGAAAGGGACACGTGTGCTCTCCCATTGGCCATTAAAGATGGAAAAAGTGGACCTCAGGAAAATTGAAATTTCTCTAGGAATCTAATGCTTAGAGAAAGAAAATGTTGAAGTTTGATCACAGGCAGAGGGGTGGCATGCCTCTTGGAAAAACATTTCACACAGTTCTGATAACTTATCAGTTCATTTTTTCAGGAGAGACTAAAGCTAGGCACTAGTGATGGGTAAGTCCACATCCTAAGCAGGATCAGTAGCTATATGTTCATTTTCCTCCTCATTTAAATCTAAATCTTACGTCAGCGATATATATTTTGGGTCACTGTATATTTCAGTTGCCCCATTGAACAATCTTCCCACCTCACCCATTTTTCCCTGTTATTTTTTGTTTGTTTGTTTAATTGGCCTATTGAGGATTGGTGGCTGAGTTTCACTCACTAGGCTTGCCAGGGCCTGGGCTTTCCCCACAGCAACTCTAGTAACACTGGGAGTACCTTGTTATTTGATCTTAAAAAGCAGAAGCAGCTAAAGCTAGAATCTGGCTAGTCCAGCCTGATAAACATAAGCTGAACTCATCCAGACATTTATTGATGCAGTTTTAGCAAATGCACACCTTGCACTGAACACTGGGCATGCAGGCAGAAAGGGCACAGTGACCTAAAGGAATACCCAAGTGAATGCACAAACTTCCCCAAATGCAGGTAGCAATGATATGTGTACTAAACGCTTCTTTTAAAGTCACCTTTTATTTTTTTTTACTTTTTACACATATATACATGACTAATTCCAGCAAGAAGAACCATGAAACAATCAGAAATTATATAAATGTTATATTCATAGTGTTTTCACTATTGTATTTGGCCACCTTGAAGAGAATATCTTTCCTATCTAGCTGTGTCTAAATTTATGAATGTAAATCAATATCAATAATATCTCATCATTGTCAACTAAAAACATCTATCTAGACCAAAAACCATCTTAATCCCTAAACAACTAAGCTTAATTGTAAAACTAAACTGTCTGGTCTACAATCCTATCAGAGACTTAAGGAGGAATAAAATTAATTACCCAAGTATACAGGGAGTGCATGTTAGGGTTAGCAGCTTCCGAATGAGAAAATGACAGAGACACTTTGCTACTTGAACAGTAACCCAAAACTCTCTATAATTGTGGAGCATCATCTTCAGACTTCTGGCCAACAATATCTGACAGACATATTTGTGAAGCAGAAACTATTGAGGACTTGCTTACCCTGTCTTGGCAGAGTTATTCTTCATATACATTATATATATATTTCTGATCTAATATATGTTATTGTGTCCATACAACTCAACTATAATACAAGGTTTACTTTCAATAATTTGAAAGTGCTATTGCAGGCTGTTTAGGATAAGTAAGTTATACAGATTAATTGTTAGTTGATAAAATCATGGGCAAATCAATTAGTAGTCTGCTTTTATCACAAGAATATACATCCTAGGTGTAACAGATGAATATGATTCTATAGAAAGATAAAGTAAAATAGTTAGATAAGGTCTTTAAAAACCTCAGGAGCCAAAAAACAAACAAACAAACAAAAACCCTCAGGAAGCTACAGAATATGACATTTAAAGATGTTTTTTTATCATTTTAAGATTCATTAACAATGAGACAGGCTAGCTCCTGGCAACACCCAGCCTACCTCAAAGAAGATGATGAGCATCAAAGAACCTGCTTATGGAGATGGCATCAAATGTGGCAAACAACCCACTGGACAAAATGTCCTTGCTTCTACCACAGACAGAATTCTGCCTAAAAATGGGCAAGCTTGGATGCAGGTAAAGGCACCTTTTATAAGGTTACTTTTAGGGCTGAGATACAATGAGACTGGTATTCTTGGAAAAGGAGACAGTAACAAAGCAGGTTATCATGATGGGAGGGAGCCTGTTTTTAGGAATCATCAGTGTTATTACCTTGGCTGAAACAAGGGTGTTGAGGATGGCCTAATCTGGCAGATGCAGTTAGAGATTTAATCTGGAAGTTGGTGTCAACAATCCTATAACATTTTGAACCTTTATCTGAGTAATTATATCTGAAGTATATTAGCCACTTCTTGTCTCACTGTGGCCATGCTACCTGCTAGAAACTACATAAGGGAGGAAGGGTTTGTTATGGGTCATCATTCATCATGGTGGAGACAGTGGGTCGGGCTCTCTCTTTCTATGGCAGTGGGAACACTAGGCACTTGAGGTGCTGGTGGGACCAGAGTGCTCTAAAGTGGCTACCATTCATCAGCCTACTTTATGTCATACTTCTGCCAGCCAGACCTTACCTGCTAAGATACCACTGCCCACAAAATGGCACCAGAAGCTGGAGACCAAGAGTTCAACTGTTGGGAACAAGTTATGAGCCATAGCAGCCAGTATCCTGAAAGCATGCTTGTGAATGAGCTCAGACTCGGGTTTTACAACCAGTACTCTGCTGGAGTTGTGGACATCTTTAGTACAAAATCTGAGATGAATCCCTCAAAGTCCAAATTTACCAGCTGCCTTTTTCCCAGGTGGATTTTACCTGTTAGTTAAGGTTCCAAGCATTGATGTAGTTATCCCATTCAATGTGCAGAGCTGGAACGTTCAACAACTAGTACACTGTTATATTTAGTGCTTAAATCAATAGTGACACATTTATTAGAGGCCTTCAAATAAATCTTTATTAAATATCAGTCAGAAAGGGCATGTTCACAGCTTAAGAATTGCTGTTGTGTTTACACCATGGAAATAGGTAGATGCTATAAAACAGAATCTGATTTATAGTTTTCATGTCTATATCGAAAATTAGCAAACTATAGACCAAAGCTAAATTGTGTCCCAGGGAACTAAATTGTTTTGTTTAAAAACCTTCATTGAGAGATTTGTATTCTGGTTTGCTTTCTGATGCTGTGGGAGGAAAACAACTCAGAAAAAAGGCAACTTGGGGAAGAAGGGGTTTATTCAGCTTATACTTAAAGTGACAATCTAACACTAAGGGTTCTCAGGACAGAAATCTGGAGGTAGGAATCATGGTAGAACATTGCTTACTGCCTTGTTTTCTGGCTTACCCAGATAGCTTTCTTATATAGGCCAGACCCACCTGCCTAAACATGTTACGCCTATGTTGGGTGGACCATCTCATAGCAAACAAGACAATCTTTCTGTTTAGACATGGCTTGGCCAATCTGATCCATGCAATTATTCAAATGAGGATTTCCTCTTCCCAGGAGACTGTGGGTTGTGTCAAGTTGACAATAAAACTAACCAAGGCAGTCAGTTTTTAAAAAAGAAAGAAAAGAAAAGGTATAGCTGGTAAACACTTCTGTCCTGTTAGGGGCTGGTACTTGATAATTGATTTATCTGTTGTAGTAACCCAAAATGACTAAGTCAATGTGCCGTAGACATGTGGGATTGTCCTGACTCCACAGGACAGCCGTGGTAGCTCAGGTACATCTAAGAATGACACATAAGTAGGCATGATTCTGTTGCAGTAAATTTTTGTTCAAACAACCAGTGGGCTGATTTGGTTCACATGTCCTAGCGGTTCAACAGGAAATAATGAAGTGTATAGACTTTCTTACCAATCAGCATTGTGATTGTATATCTAGGTAATGCTTTTAAGGAATTAAGATTTTTTTTTAAAGGAAAGTAGAGGTATGACTGGCCAGCATGTAGTAAACGCTTCTGTCTTGTTAGGGGTCGGTGGTTAATACATTACTGTTTGAATATAGCTTGTCTTCTCTGAAGCTCATGTTGATGTTTGTGCCTCTAGAGTGACAGTTTTGAGAAGTGGCCTGTCCTTTGGGAGGTGATGAGGCTGTTCAAAGAATGAGTCCAAAACCTTTCATTGTAGCAAACTTGGAGAGCTTGTGCCACTTTGAATTCTGTCAAATGAAAATTCAGCTTCTGAAGGCCTTTGCCAGTCATGTGACAACAGCTGTCTCATGAAACCTTGTAGTTATTAAGGTCCTTTAAAGTTGCTCTCTTAAGCCGTAGAAATTGCATAGAGGACCTCCTGTTCCTTCCTCACTCTGAGCTTGGAAGTGCTATCAAGCCAAATGACAGGGCTCAGAAACCCCTGAATTTATTAAAAACCTTTCCCATTGAGTCACTGAGCATTGTTCACATGGAAGCTTTTTGTAAAATGGTTGTCATTGTACTGTATTTTACTCTATTGATATGCGTGTGATTGTATGCAGCCATCTGCTGGCCCACACAGAGAACACGTATGAAACGCCTATGGCAAACAAGTGTCCTTGAACTCAATCTTGCTACTCACCATTGTGGAAAATCAGGTCACAACTGTTCACACTGTAGGCCCACAGGTAGCTAACAAGGAACAGGACATTTGGTGATAGACTTAATGGTGTTAGTGCATGTTGGTTTCCTCTCACAGGACAAATGCATATCCATGTGCATTCTCTGCTCTTTGGCTAGAGCTCTTCTGTTTGCTCCCCAACCAAAAGATTAGCCTTTCAACAGCACCTCACTGTCTGGCAAATGGGTGTATGAGACGACCTGTCAAGCCTCACAGCCTGTCTTGAAGGCTCTGTCAATTAAGCAGACAGCATAGCTTGCCACAAATTTGCTCGAAATGGGCAGGTCTAGCTGAGTTCTGGCCTAGCATTGCTTCCTGGTCACCATGTGACCCTGAGATGGTTGCTTCCCTAAAATGGCTATAATCATCAAAACTGATATGTAATTCTAACCAGCATAAACATTCTTTAGGGGGCTGGAGAGATGGCTCCATAGTTCAGTTCCCAGCACCCACATCAGGTGGTTTATAATTGCAACTGAATCTTCATGGGATTTAAACACCTCTGGCCTCTGTGGGGACCTGAACACACATGCACATACTCATATACATATGTACAATAAAAACAAATCATATCTTTGAATGTCCTTTAGAAAGCCCGTTCTATGGGATTAGACACTTACATCAAATTATATCCTATAAGGGGCAGGACTGCCCCTCCCACTTTTATAAAATGGAGGGACTGAGCTGAAAGCACATGGTTCCCCAAAGGCCAAGACCAGATGGTCTACCAACCCTACAAGTCCTGTGTTCTTATTTGGGCCCAAATAATGTTAAACTAAAAACAACAACAGCAAAGATTTTTGACAATACTGATGACTAGGAAATTTCATGAGATTTTGCACCACCAGATTTTATATATATATGTAAAATTGTTAGCACTGGCAAACTTAGTCCTCTATCTTTTGGAATTCATCAATGTGCAACTGAGTCTCAGTCCCTGGACCAGTAGGTCAGGGAAGCAGCAAAGTTCCTAGGTTTAGAATTCTGCCTGGAGAAGGCAACTTTCTCTGAAGCTGTCATGTGAGAAGTCACAAAATGTTCTTCTCCTTCTTAAAGTATAAGAAAAGACTATCACTTTGAACATCAGGCCATGCTCATAATGTATTCATTTTCTTTGTTGAAATAGTCCATTTCGCAAGATTCCAGTTTCTTCACATTGTAACTTCAGAGAGAAATAGCTGTGACAACTTGTATAAAATTTAAGGTCATAACTATGGCAGGGTATGTCTAACAAAGAACATGCAGGATTCAAAAAAAAAAAAAGAAAATGAAATATTATTAAAGAAAACAGAACAAATGTTAAAATATAATTTCCACAGAAAGTTCTGTGAGGATATAAACTTCCCCCCAATTAATATAAAAATTCAATAAAAGTCTAATAAAATGAGCCAACAATTTCCAGATATTCTGATTAATTTATTCTGAATTTTATCTAGAGGAGCAATATTCCAGAAAGGACAGATCACTCTCAAGGAGAAGACTAGACAGAAGAAAATGTAATGGAACCCCAAGGCAAAGTCACTTTCATCACAAAATGGTACTGGACCGTCAGTAGCCAGCACACAATGCTTCAGTGTACAGTGCGGGCTACAGCGGCATGTGTTCTGTCTCACTATGTCTGAGGCTCAGAATCAGTGAAGAAACAATGAACTATCTGATGTGTAAACTGCATTCCTAGGAAAACTAATCATAGGGCCCTGGGGAATGGCACAGTGAACAAGAGAGCTTGCTATAGCATGAAGCCCCGAGTTCTGCTCCCCCGTACCCACATACACTCTAGGCACAGCAATTCACATTTGTACAGACAGATGGATGCTTTGGCCTCATTGGCCATCCAGTCTAGGCCAAACAGTGAGTTCCAGGCCTAGTGAGAGATCGTTTCTCAAAAAACAAGGTAAAGCGCAATAGAGGAAAACACCAACATTGGCTTCTGGTCTCCACACGTATGGGCAAACACACTTGCCTCCTGCGTATACACGTGTGCACAAAAATACACAAAGAGAAATAATTATACTCCTGCTGTCTTATACACAAAGGTGTTGAAGACCCAAATGTAGAAAATGAAAATCTGAAACTGTGATTTCAAATGTGACCAGTTATCTCCCTCTTTTCAGACAGGGAGGGAGACAGTGGTCAGCAATAATAATAAATACACATTCAAGGATACAAATTGAGCTTTCTTAGAATTTAAAGTTTATATGGCAAAAAGATACCATAATAAGAACAATCAAATGTTCTTTGCATATACATACCAAGTCACAGGACTTGCATTCAGAATCTCAATAACACAATAAATCAGTAAAAGAAAACATGAATTCTTAAAAAGGTAAATGGACATAAAATAACAAGGGAAAATTTATAGGCAATAAAAATGAAAACATGGTTAGTCAAATAGTTAGTTAGGGCCTCTTGAATTAAGGAAGAGAAATAAAAACACATCCACACAGAGATTTTATTTTACTTATAATTGCTAAAGACTAGAAAGCCAAAGCCAATTGACAGATGAGTGTACAAAATACAGGCCATTTGTATTTGAATAAACACAGACTAAGTGCAGATGCCTACCAGCATGAGGGCATGACCCCAGAACCATCATGGTGAATGAGAAAAACCAGACAAAAGATAATTAATCCATCATCTCACATATGAAAAAAGTCTGGAAAATGCAGAGAATGCAGGATGAGAGGAACAGACCCATTGTTGCCTGGGATATTTGCCGCCGGCTGCTGGATGATAAATTACACAGAGACTTCCCAGCAGGCTTTCATTACCTCCCAGGACCTGGGCTACCGGGATTGCAGGGCATCCAGGCTCAAGTCTCAGCAGAGGTTGTGGCAACTTCACTCACTAGCAGAACTACAGTCCTCATAGGTGTAGAGCTCACTCTGAGCTCCTCCAGACCGGCATCCATCTTTGGGAATCTGGGCTGTCATTTTCATTTCCTTCATCCACATTCAAGGTCAACAGAATATGTTCACCAGAAGGCAAGAAACTTGAAGGTTACCTTAGGACACTGTTTACCACATTTGTGGTCAGAGTCAGGGAGAAATTTAAGGTTTTGCTTTATCATGGTCCTTAACCGCTGTCTACATAAGATTTCTTCCTCTTAAAAAATTAAGATGCCCCACCACCACCGCCTGCTGATACAATAGAAATGTCACTCTGTCTCTCTGTCTCTGTCTCTTTCTGTCTCTCTCTCTGTCTCTGTCTCTTTCTGTCTCTGTCTCTCTTTCTCTGTCTCTCTCTCTCTCTCTTCTACTATGCAGTTAAAAGAAAACAAACTTGTTTGGGAGATCAACAATACCACTGTCTATACGACATTAAGAGAGAAAAAGTTTTCAAGAGAAATGAATTGCAAAGAGTTAAGAGAACATTTATGAAGACAACAGAAATATTTAGTTCCTTTTCTGTGGTTTCTGTATCAAAGTTGATCAAATTATAGTCGTTAAGCATGTACAGTTTATTATTCAATATGATTCAACAGAGTTGTTAATTAAATTCAAACATTTGACACCATTAAATATATTGGCCGTTGGAAAGTTTGAGAATGGAGTAAGACTGCGTAAAGGAGATGGATTTGGCTAGGTCTTAAAAAGATGAACAACACTGTGGTTTACGATCCAGGGCATCTTAGCGTCACTTCTGTTAGAATGAAAAAAATATCACAACGAAAGCAACTTAGAAGAGAGAGTGATGGATACTGTCCATCACTGTTGTAATATCCAGGCTTCTTCAACTTGACACAGCTATCTATGTCCAGTGAAGAGCAGAGAGAGTGAATGCATTCATACTGCACTCTGCTGGCTTTCTCCACTCATGAGACTGTAAACAGTGTAGCACCACCCGCCTAGGGGATGGGGCCTTCTGCAGTGGGTGCGTCTTTTCACCTTAACGAATGCAATCAGGATAATCTCTCACAGACTTGCTTCAGGATGACTTATCCAAGCACTCTTTCACTGAGCCTCCCCTCCCAAGTGATGCTAGATCAGTGGTTCTCAACCTGTGGGTCATGAACCCTTTGGAGGTTGCATATCAGATATCCCAAACATCATGTATTTACATTATGATTCATAACAACAGAAAGATACAGTTATGATGTAGCAATAAAAGGTATGGTTGGGGGCTACCACGACATGAAAAATTGCATTAGAGGCTCCCAGCATCAGCAAGATTGAGAACCACTATTCGAGATTGTGTCAGGTTGACAAAACCATCACACAGGAGCTCCACTGAGGTAGATGTAGTGTGGAGAAACTCCACTGTCTAAGAATAAGGCTAAGTGTGCTATTTGTGTATTGGTGCAATAGCAAAAATTGAAGACAATTTAAAATGCCTACCATGAAACAAGTGGATAAATACAGTATGTTCACCAAGTGAGATAGAAAATAGTATTTTAAGTGAATGAAATAGATTTGTATGTATCAATACAGACCTAAAAAAAAATAAGCAGAAAATTCTAGAATGTTTGTTCATTATTACACTCTCACAAAGATTCAAAATACTACTAAAAATTTGTTGACAAATAATGTAACAAATGCATGTACAAGTACAGATTTAAAAAATACATATCCGGTTACGTGGGGGGAAAGAGAGTAAAAGTGAAGATGGACATAAAATTGGCATAGTTATTGATTTTTGAAACACTTTTTTGTTATTATTATCATGAATATGTCATGTGCATGTGTGTGCATGCATGCATGTGTTTGCATGTGTGTGTGTCAGGATGCATGCATGTGTAGTGATAAGACAACACCTCAAAGTCTGTTCTCTCCTTTCCCTTCTCTTTCTTTTCTCTTTCCCTTTTCCTTTCCTTGCACAAGGGGATAAACATTCATGAGAATGAAGTACTATATATTATAAGAAAGTAAGAAGGACATTTCCACCATTTAAAAAGTGTTTGGGTAATAAGATGGCTTAGTGGGCAAAAGGTCCTTGGTGCACGATCCTCTTCCATCCCAGGAAACACCGGTGGAAGGAGAAACAGACTCTCCCAAATGTCTTTTAATATCTGTACATGCACCTTGGCAGATGTGCATCTACACTCACATCCACACATTGCACAGACACACAATATTAATAAAGAAAACTATTTTACATAGTTAACATTTCAGGAGATGAATATGCTTAACTGAGTTAAGTTCCCAAATGCCCCCCCTCTGCTCTCTCTCTCCTTGTCCCTTTCCCTGTCTTTCCCTGTCCCCCTCTCCTCACCTTCCCCCTCCCTCTCTCCCTCCCCCTCCCCCTCCCCTTCCCCTTCCCCCTCCCCTTCCCCCTCCCCCTCCCCCTCTCCATCCTTCCCCTCCCCCTCTTCCTGTCCTTGCCCCTCCCCCTCTCCCTGTCCTGTAATTTCTGGGACTCCAGTTCAGCTCATCAGGTCCATAGGGCAGCTTTTACCATTGAGCCATCTCACTGGCCCTTTTTAAAAATATGAAATAAGTTTCAGAAGTAAATACGAAAAACACAGTCTATCTTCCCATTCTAGATGCTGAGTATCAAATGCATTTTTTGTTTTGTTTTATAATTATAGCTTATAACTCCTTCCGCACCCTGAGAAAAACAAATCAAAAATCCAAACTCAGGACCATTCTATACAGTACTGAACTCTTTCCTTCAGAATGTCAAGGTCATCTACAAATAATAAATAAATAAATAAATAAATAAATAAATAAATAAATAAAATTACCAAGGAACAACAGTCTGAAGTGGCTGAGGTGTGACACGTTGTAAATGTGATGTGGCATCATACATATGATGCTGGAACAGAGGAGGGACACTGAGTCAAAATTTAACAGATTGAATAAGGAGCAGAATGAAAAATGAGCTGCAGTTGGGAGGAACACCAGGACTGCTCACTAGTCTCCACAGGTGTGCCACGGCAATGAAATGTACATGCGTTGCGATAAACACTGAAATAGCCTCCTGGTTTCAGAGACTCTAAAGCTATTATGCTTTTAGAATATGAAGGGTAATTTTGAAAACATCATCTACAGCTCCAAGAAAACAAGTTGACAGGTATCACATAGAGAAATAGTGTGCTTATTACTTATTTTGAAAATATATACACAAACACCTATAAGACTGCATATATTATTTGGATACCACGCAGTGCTTCAACAAATGTTTACACATCAAGTATTCAACCCAGTTAAACATGTTCATCTCCTGAAGCATTAACTATCTAAAGTAGGTTTATTTATTAGTAGTGTGTGTGTGTGTGTGTCTGTGTGTGTGTGTATGCAATGGGCAGGTGTGAGTGCGGGTATACATCTGTCATGGTGTGTGTAGAGATCAAAAGATAGTTTGGGAGAGCCTGTTTTTCCTTTCACCAGTGTTTCCTGGGATGAAACAGGCTTGTACACCATGTGCCTTTGACCACTAAGCTGTCCTGTTACCCAAACACTTTTTTATATTTATGTCGAAACTTCATTCTTGACATTTCACTATATACAACACCTTATTCTCATGGGCCTGGAGAGATGGCTCAGTGGTTAAGAGCACCGCCCACTTTTCCAAAGGATCCGGGTTCAATTCCCAGGACTCACATGGCAGCTCACAACTGTCTGTAACTCCAAGATCTGACACTCTAATACTAAGGCACATACAACTTAAAATTAAATAAAATCTTTAAAAAAGTATACCTCATTTCTCATGAGTGTTTACTCCCATGTGCAGCAGCACTCTGAGGTGTTTGCTTCTAACTGTGGCTAGCATGTGACCACTTTTCTCCCCATGTTCTCACCAGCCTCCAGTGAAAACCATTCTCCTCTCAATTTCTATAAGATCAATGCTGTTATTAGTGTTAAACCCAAGAATCATGAGGAAAAAGACAAAATCCATGACTATCCAATTAAAGCTGTATTTGGGGTGCCCCCAGGACCGGCCAGCTGCTCTCTAAGCCTGTTAAGGATTTGAGAAAGCCCTCTCTGGCCTCTTGTACTCCCTTTTATAGGAGAGAGAAAGTATTCACAGTGGTGAGAGAGTTGGCTGTTATACAGTTGTTAGAAAGATACAATGAAAGGGAAGGGGAAAGTGTAAACATATACATTGTGTGAATGGGGTTGCAAGGTGTTTATATTAGGTCTAAGAAACAAGTGCTTATTCTTAATTGCAAAGAGAAAGTTTACCTTGCAAAGACCTAACACAGGACAAATAGGGGCTTATTCTCCAAGTGGGATTTGACACAGGACAAACAGGAACTTCTTCATAACAAATAGAAGCCATAACTTGCAAGGACTTAACATAGAACTAATAGGAACATATTGTTAACTGTCTAATCTGCAAACAGAATCATTATCCTTCAGAGTATACTGTCCCTGTTTTGGAGGCACACTAGCCGAGCTGCTAGAGTAGTTGCTTTTCTGTGATGGTTTGTTTCACTTAGCACCATGAGCTCTGCTTTGGTTCCCACCATAAGCAGCAGGATTCCACTGTTGGTCATGGCCTAAGGGTGTTCCATAGTGCACATATAGGAAAGTGTTCTTTACTCATTCACCAGTGGAGACTTGGGCTGCTTGCTTGTAGGCAGGTCCTGCTGTAAATGTGCCTCCCCTGGACAAATGCCTCCTTCATGTTCTGCTTTCATCTCCTTTGGATAGATACCCAGGAGCTGGAATGCTGGGCCATAGAGTAATTCTTAAAAATAGCTCTGAGACGCCCTGCTAAATTCAGAACCTTCTTTTTTCAACTAGATTGTGTGTGTGTGTGTGTGTGTGTGTGTGTGTGTGTTCGTGCACCACATGCATACCAGTGCCCATGAAGGCCAGAAGAGGCTATCAGGTCCTCTGGAAATGGAGTTTACAGATAGTTATGAGCTGCTGTGTACATGCTGGAAACTGAGCCCAGGTCTGAAAGAGAGCAGCAACTGCTCTTAACCAGTAAGCCGTCTCTCTCTGGCTGTTGTTATTGTTGTTGTTGTT
The DNA here is from genome assembly GCF_964271855.1 of Acomys minous. Taxonomy (NCBI): domain Eukaryota; kingdom Metazoa; phylum Chordata; class Mammalia; order Rodentia; family Muridae; genus Acomys; species Acomys minous. Next base: position 29,788,672 of record NC_140490.1, on the reverse strand, counting down.
TCTCTTTTTGGAACATAAACCATTTGGAAGACAGCTATTCCATAATGGCTGTAACAAGTCACATTTTCACCACAGTCTACACATGGTCCCCTTTCCTTCACACCCGTACTCGTGCACATTACCTTTTGGATGGTAGCTATTTTCTTTGAGGTGAGGGTAAATCTCATTGTGGGCTTGCATATTTGTGTGTGTGTGTGTGTGTGTGTGTGTGTGTGTGTGTGTGTGTGAACTTCTGGACTGACTATTTGTCTTATTTTAGAACAGAATCATTTGAGGCAGTTGCCCCTGAGAAACACTATTTTGGAGACAGGAAAGTCTGCTTCCTTGTTGTGACCAATGCTGTGACTGATTCTAGCTTTTATTTTCTTTTGAAAATAGGAGTTCCTACATTAGGAATTCACTGATAGGTTAAATGGGGATGCCTAAAGGGCTTAGCACATATTGTACACTCTAACACTACTTTATTGGAATTATTGTACAGTATTACATATATACATTTATTTTGGTCTGATAAGAAGACCAGGAACAACCAACAAACATGCTTGAGTCACCTTCTGTTGATATATTTGTGCATAGGCATAGATCTGCAGTGACCTTGCTAACACTAAATGTCCAGGTTCATAGTTCTTTCCATGATTGGAGTCAAGCTCAGGGAGGGGCACTGTCAATAAGTACCTTGGGTCTTGTGCCAGGCAGGGGAATTTTCTGTCCTACTTTTAAAAGTCTAGGCCAAGGTCCCATGATACTTCTACTCCATCCAATGAGAAGAATAGCAGTGTCATCCTGCCTCAATGAAGAGAAGGGAAAGAACAAAACTGAGGACCAGACAACAAGATGCCAGGCACATGGTGCATGACTCTTTCTCCTAATGTACATGACCAAGCCTCATCACATTATAGCCATTGTCAGTGGGAGCAAGAAGGAGGATGGTTCTTCCTTCATCTCTTTAATGTAACCCTACAGAGAAATATTACACAACCATGAAAACCCTCTTTCTTAGAATTGCTCATAGGATATAGAAATGTTTGTGATTTGACAGGAAGGAAGGACAGGAACAAGCCCTATGTTTGGTTAGTGTTATGGCAACAACATAAGCTTTTATGTTAAGTTATAACTTATAACTTATAACTGATATAAGTTATATCTTAAGTTATAAAACTAACACACGTTTTATGTCAACTCAACATAAGCTAGAGTCATTTGGGAAGAAAGACTGAGTTTCTCCACAGAGAAAGTGCCACCATGTTGGCAAGTTAGTGTTGCATTTTCCTGACTGATGATTGATGTGGGAGGGCCCGCTCTTCTGTACACAGTGCCACCCCTGGGCAGGCGGTCCTGAAGAGCAAGCTGAGCAAGCCGTAGGAGCAACACCCCTCTGTAACCTCTGCTTCAGTTCCTGCTGCTCTGACTTCTCTCAGTGATGGAGTGTAACCCAAGCCTTGTAGGCTGAAATAAATCCCTTTCTTCCCAAGTTGCTTTTGGTCATGGTCTTTTATGACAGCAATAGAAACCTTAGCTAAGACAGTCCTATTTGTAACTAATCTGCATTTTGGGAGAAAAGAGGCCTGAAAGACCAAACTGTTAAAAGAAAACTTGTTTGGATGGAAGGGTTCAGTAACTGTTATTTTTATGCACCTTTTTTTTTTCTTCAATCCATCTCTTACTTTAAGGAGAACTAAAGAACATAAGGTTTTAATTACCCCTATGGATAAAAGTGGTCTTGAGGCTTAGGAAGGCTGAGTCTGTTTCCAAAGTCAAGTGTCTGTCATCAGGGAAGCAATCAGACCCTTATGTCTCAGACATGCATGTTCTAACCTTCGTTTCAGGTACCACAGTCATTGATGAGGCATATGGGCGTATGACTAGAGATTGGTTTGTAGAATCGTTATTTTCATCTGAATAAACAATTTATGTTGTTTTTGGCTTGGCTTGAATTCAAATTCATCACTAATTTCAAATAATCCTTAAACTACTCTATGGCTATCAAGTCTAGAGTCCCACCGAGATAAATGGGTTTCCTGGGTAAAATCTTTCTTTACCCTGGCATTTCTTGAAACTACAGGTCAGAACAACGTCCTTTCAAACTCTGAACTTGGGAGACAGAAATGTTTCATGCTATTTGTCAGAAAGGATGAATTATAGAGTAAGATCTTAATCAACAACAACAACCACAACAACAAAAATGTACTACAGGGCCTCAAGGAAACAATAAGCTTTAAGAGACTCTCTTACCTTGACTTTATTTACTGCTTCATTTGAAGGCTAACACTAGGCTGCTTATTGATGTACAAGATGAACAATGTGTTGGTATATTTCGACTTGCCTGAAATCAGTTACTTTGGTTACAGTCAGATAATGTGCTGTCAGTGAAGAACAAAAGATATACTCACATTAATACTTTTTCCAGCGTATAAAATGCATATTGACTAGAGTGCAGTGGAGGTTAGCCTTGAGACACAGGATGAGAACAAATGTCTCCGCCGAGTCCTGTCCTTGAGGACTAACTTCATTCACAAGCCAACTTGAAGAATTTGTCCTTGTCTTAATTCACCACTGACTGACTTCTTGAGGAAATCTGAGCTTCAAACTTAACCCTCTTGGTCTTGATATCCCACCTGAAAAACAATCAGGCAATGGCTCCTTAAATTGGTCAATGCTGACCAACCCCCTGGGGGAATCATGAGACACCCTGATTCTTGGGCTTAATGCCAGATCTGCAGAATCCAAATCCATGAAGACGTGGTTTGAGAATTTGCACATTACCTGAGGTCATTAGCTGATTCCCCCGGTGGCTCTCTGGGATGCCTCTGTGCACTGGTGTTTGATGACCAGTGGTGTGAGGAGTTCTAATTTCTAAGGCGATGTCCAAATCTGCATATGCAGAGCAATGTTCTTTTCTAAGCTGAGTAAGTATGTTACCTCAATGTACCCCTCAAGATCTATTACTGTCTGCTTACTCGTTGTGAAGTTAGCTGCCAGTACCTATTGACTACATAGCATATTCTTGGAATGCCAGCAATTGTGTGTGTGTGTGTGTGTGTGTGTGTGTGTGTGTGTGTGTGTGTGTGTTGCCTCAGCTTCAAAGCAACAAATTCATACTGGAGGACCAAACAAATTGCTCTTTTCAAAAATCATATCTACCACTGAGTAACCGACTCCTGTGTTCTGACATTGGATCATCATACATCATCCTCAGCATTTTAGATAATCCTGTACATTTTGTTATTCATTTTTCATAGATAAGAAAAATGACATTCACTGAGGATAAATAGGCCAAAAAAACTTCACTAAATTCTTCATTAGACAAGTTTTGAGTTGAAATCAGTGTTAGAAGAATGATAACACGTGCTGAGTACATTGTATCATTGCGGGCCTTAGGTAGCTGGAGACAATTTTAAATATGCAACAGTTCAGGGAACATTTAAATAAATTATTGCATATGGGCTGTCCAACACCTTAGCCAGCTATCATAAGCATGATTTGTAACATGGCTGTGACTGGGTCAACTCTCCACATGCATATTGTATCAGCTAGCGTTGCACAATAGGCCCCTGAAACAGTGCCTAAAGCAACAGACAATAAATAAGAAAAAGCACTGGGATCCACCGGATAAAAAGTGGTTCCCTCATTATGGGGGTTTCTGCTGTATGTATGGCCAGCTGTTGGGCAGCCTGAAGGTGCAAGTCTAAGATAGTCTCCTTGGCATATCTAGTGACTGTTTACATGCTAGATGGCATGATGAGGGTGACAAGATCAACTCTTCTAGCAGGCTAGTGTTCAGGACGCGGTTTGGTCAAATTGTGAGAAAGAGAGTCAAAACTGAGGTGTAAGCTCAGAATGGACGCAGCCTTATATCCACCACATCCTGTTGTCCATAGGAAGTTGTATCGTGATTCCAGACCAAAAGAATGCTAAGCCAACTCCATTTCTCACCCAAGAAAAGATACCTGATCATATGGAGCAGTGTGGATCCAGGAAGGGAATATTTGGACCGTTTTTTTTTTCTGACATTACACTACACACATGAGTGAGAATTAGAAGACATATAAAGAGCACAAGAACTGATGTGTTGACAAGTTAGGGCTCTGGGTGTTCCTGCTTTTTACTTTGTATGCTTATTCCTTCATGCATGTGGCTAGGACACTGTTGGTCCAGCCAACAACAAATGAGAACCAAGACCAATCAATCAAGTGAGCCATCCTGGGATTATTCCAAATGTCATTATTCATCATAGGAAGGATTGTATCAATGATTGATGTATCATAGAACAGTGACCCTTTTTTTCCAAAATAATATTTTTATTGATTCTTTGGGAATTTCACCTTGTACATCCTAATCACCCTCACCTCCCAGTCTTTCCATGTCTGTCTCTTTGTGTCCTCCCTCTCTCACAAAAACAAAAACAAGTCCAGTTGCATTGTCCATACACTCACTGGATCAGGACCAAACTTCCAGGATCCAGGGGCCTATTCCCTAAACAAAACTCTGTGTGTGTGTGCGTGTGTGTGCGTGTGTGTGTGTGTGTGTGTGTGTGTGTGTGTGTGTGTGTATGAAAATCCCTGAAAGGAATTAAATCACCACATGCTTTAAAATAAAATGAAAGAGTAAAATGGTGCTTTGAAAAGGCACGTGAAAACAACTTTTAACAATGCAAGTTCATAGATTTCAGTAGCTCACTGAGTCATTGCCTATCTGAGCTGTGTGTCAAGGATTTGGGGTCTTAGTAACCTGGCTTTTGTCTGCCTCAAGATGTAGACAAGATCTGGGACACAATCAGCCAGAGGACACACCAGCAGCCTTCCGTGTTTACTAATGGTAAGGCTCAGATTAGAGAATCCTGGCCCTTACTCAGAATGTGATTATCCTTACTTTCCAAATAACCCTAATAAGGTCAGTTTCTCTAAGCTGATTGAATGGTAGAAGAAAACCAAGTAAAATGGCACAGACTGCCAAAGGCGAGCACACACACAGTTTGGTGGGAACAGGCCAGCACGAGACAGCATTAGAGGGATATGGAGGAGAGGAGAGAGCACTCACAGCGTTCTCAAAGTACTTCATGTGAGGGAAGGAAACCCTGTTCCACAGGCTTTGAGGATGATGCTGAATTGCAGCAAAAAAGTATTATTGGAAAAAAAAAACCTCTTCAAATGTTTTCTCTTAACTATTTTAAAACACAGACCACGAGCAGCTTATCAAAAATAATTCTGTTCAAAGCCATTACAACCCCTAGAGGAAAACATAAAACTAATTTTTTTTTACTTTGTAAATGGACAGAACTTGAACTATCAAAGCTCATAGTTATTAAAAAAAAAATAATTGTTCCCTAAAACTCCCTGAGATGACTGGAGTTTCATGGCCATTGAAGGTGCCAGCCTTGGTGATGTGTAGCGTGTATGCAGCAGGGCTAAGAATAACCAAGGGGTGCCTAGCTACGTTGCACTTGTGATCCAAGGTGATTACATCTCATCTTAAAGGTCTACTTAAGTTTGGTAGGTAAGCTTGCAACCCCCTTCACACACCATAGATAAGAAGGTCTGGTGTGCTTAACAAGGAAGCCATCAAAGGGAACTTATAAAAATTGTGATGGGGATGCTGAGGTGCAGCATCCATGGTGAATGGCTTCTGGCGGAGGTGCAGGTAGAGAAGGACGCAATGTGAGAAACCTTGCCTTTATCACACAAAATTCATATTTGGAGGATAAATTATATAATTATTAAATATTGAGATAAATATTGTAATTGAGATATAGGTCATCCACTTTGCAACCATATAAGACAAAGATATATACGTTCATGCACCATGTGCATGCTTAGTGCACACAGAGGCCATAATTGAACATTGGATCCCCTAAGACTGGAGGTATAGATGGTAGTCACCATGTGAGTGCTGGGAATTGAACCCAGGACTTCTGAAAAAACAACAGATGCTCTTTTTACCCTCTGAGCCATCATCTCTCCAGCTCTGTTTTCCTTTATAGAAGATGGCTGATAATGGCCAACAACTAGGTTTCCGGAAGGATTTCACAAGATATCACATGAGAATATACATACATATGTGCTCGAAAACACACATCCCATATAGATGAGTAGAGTGCAGTGTTGGCTTTTGGAACACAGGCATACTTTGCTTATCAGCTGGACTTTTGTTTACCCTCCCATTTTTCCCCTAAACAATGGTGTTGATTTCTATTTTTTCTTGGAGAATAAATGATAAAATAAATAAAATGTCATACATATAAGCACTCCAGAAATATTTATCCCTCTTCACAGCCAGGGTAAGTGAGGTGTCTGTGTGTGTGTGTGTGTGTGTGTGTGTGTGTGTGTGTGTGTGTGTTTGTGTGTGCGTAAACCAGAGGAAAACATTGGGTGCTGGCCATCAGACATCATCCATCTTTTGTCTTTGATTTAGGTTTTTCAGCATGTTTCAGAGTGTTGGTTTAGTTTTTCAGGTATTTCCTTGCCCTGAATCTCATCAAATAGTCTAGGCTGAATGCCCAATGAACCCCAAGTTCCATGGCTCCCCAATGCTGGGATTCTAGGCACACCACATCCAGCATTTTATTTTTTCACTTTTTTATACCTTTTTAATTAATTTATTCAGATTACATCTCAATTGTTATCCCATCCCTTGTTTCCAACTGTCCTTCCCTCCCTCCAGCTTTACCCCTATTCCCCTCCTCTATGTCTGTGACTAAGGGGGACCTCCTCCCCCTGTATATGATCATAGGGTATCAAGTCTCTTCTTGGTATCCTGCTATCCTTCCTCTGAGTGCCACCATGTCTCCCCCTCCAGGGGACGTGGTCAAATATGAAGCACCAGAGTACGTGTGAAAGTCATATCCCACTCTCCACACAACTATAGAGAATGTTCTGTCCATTGGCTAGATCTGGGTAGGGGTTCAATATTTACTGCACATATTGTCCTTGGTTGGTGCCATAGTTTGAGCAGAACTCCTGGGCCCAGATCCACCAGTCATAATGTTCTACTTGTAGGCTTCTAGGACTCTCTGGATCCTTCTATTTCCCCATTCTCCCATACTTCTCTCACCTAGAGTCCCAATAGGATGTCCTCACATCTATCCCAATTTCCTGGTAAGTGAAGACTTCCATGGAACATGCCCCTTGAGCTAGTTTCCAATTATGAGTGAGTATATACCATTTGAATCTTTCTACTTCTGGGTTAACTTACTCATTATGATTTGCTCTAGTTCCACCCATTTGTCCACAAATTTTGGGGATTTCCTTGTTTTTAATAGCTGAGAAGTATTCCATAGTGTAAATGTTCCACGGTTTCTTTATCCATTCTTCTACTGAGGGACACTTAGGCTGTTTCCAGGTTCTGGCTATTATGAATAAGGCTGCTATGAACATGGTTGAACATATGCCATTGTTGTGTGCTACATCCAGCATTTTGAAGCATCAGTTCACTTTACTAACTTAGCTATTGCCGCAGTCAGTTGGGCTGGGGTTTTGAATGATTCTTATGAGTTTGCAAACCAAATCCTTGTACTGTAATAGGGAAAGTGGCTTTTCAGCAAAACATTCAATGGGGGATTTACTTATAAAGGTGGAGAGGAATTTGTGTAGCTTTTGCTTCCTGCCCTGTAGAACCAACACTTTTCAACTTCTTTATCTCTTTGATAATGTTGGTGTGCTGACCTGGTGGACCTAAATCATCTGTGCCACTGCGCTCATTGAAGCCCTGCTTCCATCAGACATTGACGTGGCCTTGGCTTTGAGATGAGGGCAGAAAGAAAGACACCGAAATCCATACCACTGAATGAACTAAAAGGATTTTGAAAACCGTGCAGAAGTTCCATCCTTGTGTGCTCAGGGTGAGACGTTTAATCAGGTAGAACTAATAAGGAGCTTGAGATCTCTTTATTCGGAATAAGTCTGCCAACGCAGGCAGGAGACACCCCTGAGTACTTCCACTTGCAAGATGCTGGGTTAGGGGAGCGAGAAGCATGGCAATAGCTAATAAAGACACAGAGTGACATCGGGACTACCTGTGGCGGGGCAAAACCCTGAAAGGATGCAGCGGCTGCTTACCTGGTGGCAAAAAAATAAAGGCAGAGTTTGTGCAGGGTGAGAAGAGGAGGAAAGGCATTCTTTGTTGAAAATACAAGGTAATCCAAGGGCAGAGGGTTGAGGATGAGAGCTGTAAGGCAAAGCCTGCTCTGTGGCATAAGACAGCAAACCCATTAAGATCAAAACCAAGAAAGACCAAAGGAACTCTGAGGTGCAGCCATCATCACCATCTTCATCTTTGGCACTCTCATGAAATACAAAAGGAAGGTCACGACTTCTTTTTAGACCTGTTTCTTCCCAGCTTGTGAGCTAGCTGGCCCCTCCCAAGACATCAGGAAAGATACTGAAGTGCCTGCTGTCAACACTGGTCCTTACATAGCCTTGCAGCTGTCACTGCTCCAGCCTGGGCCTCCTCCTGCACAGAAAGGCCTCTACCTAGAGCACCCAGAGCATTAACAGCCTCAGGAAAAGCAGGGGGAGGAGAGGATGAATGTTGAGCCTTCCTGCTCTTTGTGCTTAGGCCCTCTGAAGTGAGCTCTGTCTCCCAGAGCAGGCAAGGAGGGTGGCCATAGGCTTATTAAAGCATCTGTATGTCTCCTTCCTCAAGTCTCCGCCCCCTCTCCAGAGTCCCATCTACATTGCTTATGCTTATGTACTTGTTTCAGGAGGATGTTTCTGGGAGGAGCAACCTCAGACAGCCTCGCCTAAGTCTATGGCTGGTGTCCAGGACAGCAGGGATAGATGAGGCAAGACAGCTGACTGCAACATGGTCCCAGGGCTTTTTATAAAATTCGAAAGGAGGGGGGTATTTTATGTGTGCAAATATCTTGCCTGTTTGTCTATGCACTACCTGCCACCAGTATGCTCAGTACCTGTTGAGGCCAGGAAAGGGCATCAGATTCCCTGGAACTGGAGCCAGAGATGGTTGTGAGCTGCCATGCACTGCTGTGGGTTAAACCCAGGTCCTCTGGAAGATCAGCCAGTGCTCCTAACACTAAGCCCTCTCTCCAGCCCTGCCTCAGGGCTCTAATACTCATTTAAATCTTAAGGAGGACCACCTGAGTTGTCTCCTGTGAGGTACTTACAAATGATACCTAGGCACAGTAGCCCTGGTTCTCAGAGTGGTATGTTCAAAGACATCCAGGGACTTCTTGAATGTACAGATTGAAATACCACAGTTGCTGCCACAAGCCTCCAAAGCTAACCCGGCCATCCATGTGCCATGCTCTGGCATTTCTTTTGCACTACAGCTTTGGAGCAGACACCAACATGTGTGTCATTTGATTGCAAGCACTGTGAGATTGCTGGTCAGCCTGGCACACGAGGTAGCTGCTGGGCAACTAAGCAATGATGATGTATACAGCATGGACACACTGGACAGAGGAAAGATGACTCACAAAGCGGGGAATCATTCAGTGGAGGGTTTTATCATATCAACCGGAAAGCATGCCACTTAAGATTACAAATGATTTCCAGAGTGCTGTATTTAGCAGCTAATACTGTGGCTGACCGTGGGCAACTGATACAGAAGGACTGAAGTCACAGAAAAGAAGCACTAGGACTTCTGCCACGTGTATTGCTTCTGCCTCCTGTATGGGAGCACCAGGGCAGACTCATGAGATGGATGCTTTTGGACAAGAAAGAGGGCTGGATAACCTTTTCTAAGGTATAGGCAGTTTTCTATTTCAGTCTCTACGTGTTCATATAAAAGTGATGGTTTCCGGTGTGAATTATGACACTTTTCCAACAAAGGATGCAGTACTACATAGCTTAAGTAAATGTATTGAACAACTAAAGGAGCAATTTAGGCCTCTGACCTAGGAAATAAACCTACGCCCAGCTCTGCAATTGTTACAAAGACAGTGATGGCTGACAATAGGATGTGATTTTTAGATGGCACTGTTCTGGTTTAGTTTTTTCAAATGCACTTAAAAAATTTTTCTAGGCAACAGCACTAAAAGAGGCCCATCAAATATTATGGGCAATATGTAAATAAAAATATAATATTTTGTTCTTTGTTTTTCAAGAAAGTAACTGGTCATGCTGTTACAAGTAGTTTGTGTGCATATGTAATACTTTGTAGTTAAATTATTTAATATTTGACTGATTTTAGTAACTGTGAAAAATAAAGATGCTGCATTTGCTTGTGGAAAAAAAAAGAAAGAAAGAAGGCTGAGAAAGGTAGGTTAATGATGATGCTTCTAGGATCACCCTTGCCTGTCTTTTTCTTACCTAAAATATTTGTCAGACAGGTCACCTTGGGTGACAACTGCAGTGGCTTCATTGCCAGTAACTTGATGGCCTCAAGCTCTGTGCAAAGTTCTCTGTAAGTGCCCAATGGGGAGAGGGGGTTGGGAGAGTTGGTAAATCCCAGACTTTTCTTCACCCAACAGCCTCGTTTCTGACTCCAAAGGTCTACGTATGGAACCACATGATGCTGACTCAAGTTTAAAATCACGGGGCATTGTGGGGTCATAACAGAAAGAGCACACTGTTTCTTTTTCTTTTTTCTGAGCAGGATGTCAGACTGAGTCTTTGTCCTTACAGCTGGTGTCAGAACAAGTGGCATTACAGCTCCTCATAGGGAATTTCTGCCTCTGCACTTCTAAAAGAATAAAAAATAAAAGGGAAAATGTTGTTCTCAGAGTTGAGATACATGACATTCTGGAAATATCTGAATGTCCTGATCTTCACACCGACTCTTAATGTACATCATTTGAAGTCTTGGGAACGGTCTTTAAGGAACTAACATTTTAAGGAAGACATGGGTGAAAACATTTCTATTTTGAAAATGGACACCCAGAAGAAAAGTAGTTTTTTTCCTGTCCAAGGGCACATGGCATTTTGAACTGTGCTGTAGAGTCCTTCATGATAAATAGTGAACTACTGGAGGAAAAGAAGTTTACTTTTATCCTTAGAGAAAGAAGTGTGCAGCACAGGATGTAACAGTAACTTCCAGTTGCAAACTCTAGCCCCGCCCCCACCCAATGCTTCCGGGAAGGCCATGTGGATGTGGCGTTACAGCCGTTGTGCCAGAGAGCATGGCTGTAGAACATCTCCTGCTCGGGAACATATGAAACAGGAATACAGGAAGCCTTTCCTATGTGAGAGGGAGGGTTTTGTTTTGTTTTGTTTCATTTTTTGAGACTGGGTTTTTCTGTGTATGCTCCTGGACTTTCTTTTTGGCCAGTCTGGCCTCGAACTTACAGAGATCCATCTGCCTTTGCCTCCCAAGTGCTGCTGTGATTAAAGGTGTGTGCCACCATTCCCAGTGAGAAGGAAGTTTTGGTGACTAAAATTGTGGATTTTTTTTTCTTTGCCAAATGGATTACTCCATCCCATAATAGTCCAGACACATCTCTGCTACAAGAAGTACTCAGCAAAAAAAGATTTGTGCCCACATTACTATAAATACTCAAGTTAACTTATTTCCCCAGATCTCCTCTGGCCACCTCCCCACACAGCATCACAATGAAGTACATTCCCAAGACTGGGACTGTGGGAAGGAGCAAAGTGGGAGACGCTTTCAGACGAAGGAGTCAGAATCAAGCTGACTGTAACTGGATCCTGTGCTCTGTGAAAGCACTCAGATTTCAGAAATCCAGGACTTTGTAAACCAGACAGGGAGGAGCAGACTTTCATCTTCCTTCACGTGTCCTATTTTATTAGAAGCTGTAATGCAGTCTGAGTTTGGGAGCCATGCCTGTTCGACAGAGGGACTGTAACCTAATTTGCTGGAAGAAAAAGGAAACCAGAAAGCCATTTTGCAGATGTTTGATTCTCAAATCTCTCTAGCCGGAAGCATTAGCAGAAAGGGACTGCATTTCACTGGTACCGTTACAGTTACTATCAGATTTCTCTGCATGCCATTCAGACAACAGCATGACTAGTCCCATTTCACAGGTGCAGAAAAGGAAGTTTGGGAAGAGGCTAAGAGACATGGATGGAACGGAAAGACATGATAAATGAAATAGATCAGGGCACAGGAAATATAAAAATGATGCTGTCGTAGAATTGGAAAGAATGATGGTTGCCAGTGGCTGAGGAGAGTTGAGGGAAACAAGAGACTCACTGGACAATGTGGTAAATACAGCTAATGACACTACACTGCATTCTTGAAAAACATACACAGTGCGTGTTAAGAGTTCCCACACTTGTTACCTGGCCTGAACCATTACAGAACATACAAATGCTTCAATCAAAGCATAAAATTACACGACAGACATACGTGATTTTATAATAAAGGACATTGTTAATATAACTACTTGCTTATGACACCATCTGTGCCTTCATGAGGACATCGCTGAAACAGAGCTCTTGATCTAATTTACTGTTCATTTCTTAGTATACTCAGCAAGATTATTGAAAATGGTTTTCATGCTCTTTTCTTCCATTCTTATTACAGTACTAACACGATTCTTGTAAAAACCAGACCTCGGGGATTTTTTTCTCATATAAAGTCTTAATCCTTAATCATAGAAACAACTCTCCATCTTCTCTTTCCACTTGGGACTGGGAAATCTGTGTCAGGAGCAGCCGAACTCTTAAGCCTTCCATTTCTGATGGAACGGTCCCTGTTATATATATTTTCTTCATATATATGTATATATGAAGAAAGCAAGGAAATACGGCTTTACTATTTTTTTAATAAGTCGGCAAGGTCTCGTTTAGTACTACCCATGTGCGGAGAGCGTGCTGTGGCATACTATATAACCTGGCCCAATGCTTGAGTCCGCTGTGCAGTAGTTTATCAGGGGACTACTATAAAACCACCGGAACAGCATATGTAATCTCCCAGAAGCTATGCAACAGAAAAGCAGCATAACATTTTATTCCCAGTAAATAGACACTGGGGAAACCACAGTCAAAGAGGTGATACCCAGAGGCCCAACCCTGGGGAGAGTAAATTTCTGCACAGTTAGAACACGTGGGCTTGGGAATTAGATGACATGAGTTCAAATCCTCACTATAATAACCTTTGTGTCATTTGCTTAGGCAATTTGCTGAATTGTACCAGACCTGAGCTTCCCAAAGTATAAACTGACAACAACAAAGCTTCTAACTCATATGACTTGATGACAGTCAAAGAAAATAAGGTGTGGATAGTGGTAGACTAAAGCCCAAGGAGGAAGAGCAGAATCATCTCACTGGTGTCACAGAGACCCATGGCAGAGAACTGCAAATTTTAAACCTTTTCTTTTATCATTATCTTAGTGGTTCTCTGCAGTTTCTCATTCAGACCATAAAACCTTGTATTTAGGAGCAACCATGTCCAGGCATCTGATGTATAATAGACACCAGAAGTAACTACTGTTCCACCAACATCCAGCCTCCGTGGGCCATTTTTTTTTTCAGCCCTGATCTCCAGAGAGAAAACACAATGATCTAACAAATATCAATGTAGTATTGCCTTGAATTGGAGATATCCGGTCCTATATTATGAAACTTTGTCACAAACTAACTCTCTCTCTCTCTCTCTTTCTTTCTCTCTCTCTCTCTCTCTCTCTCTCTCTCTCTCTCTCTCTCTCTCTCTCTTTCTCTCTCTCTCTCTCACACACACACACACACACACACACACAGCATATCCTGTAAAGTTCTGCCCTAACTCTCTGTATCTACTCATATCAGGAGCTGTAAGGAAGGTGTCATCAAAGCTCTCAAGGTTAGTACATAAACAGACTGACTGTAAGTGCTCTCAGGCTGCCGCTCAAAACAGAGCCTTAGCTAATGTCCAGCCATTGGTTAGTATCGCCTACATAGTCTTATCCTTGGTAGCTTCCTTTGCTCCACTACTCCACACAGGTCCTCCTGGCTCTGGACTTTTCCTCTCAGTGTTTCTTTATAAGCTTGGAAAGTGAGGCCTCCCACTGCCTGGCCCTGAAGCAGGCAAGCCTGGAAGGACCCCTTTTGAGAGACCAGATGTCCAGACAGAGAAATTCTAAAGGTAAAGAACTGATACATTTACCAGGAGGCAAGCCCACCAGAGCAGAGCTGAGCTTCTTTATTTAGAAAGAAAAAAAATAATAATCTTTTGAAGTTGTCTGAAGGCCATATTCAACTAGAGGATGAGAACTAAAGATCTGACCATACTGGAAATTAGCATTGCTAATGAAGTTTTCAGAGACTCACGGATTATTTTAATCTGCTTAACCTTCTCTATAAATACTTAACTTGGAAAACATTGTGTTGCTATTTTTGATCATCTAATAATGGACAAATGTTATTTTGAGGCAGTAGAAATGGTGTTGATACCATTTTCCAAAAAGAGCCTTCAAATCATGGCACTTTGCTTTATTCTTTATTCTGTCAGTTTTGACTCCACATCAGCGTGGCAGCTGTCTGGTCTTTTGGAAGTCAGAAACAATCTGAGTGCCTAGGTGACAGGATTAGTGTCTCTTTAGTGTCCTACTATGTACAAGAGTCCCAAAGGAGCCAGGCTTCTCTGTGAGTCTAGAGCAGTGGTTCTCAACAAAGGGCCACAATCTGGTCAAAGAACCCTTTCACAGGGGGTCACATATCAAATGCCCTGCATGTAAGAAATTTAGATTACAATTCATAACAGTAGTAAAATTACAGTTATGAAGTAGCAACAAAATAATGTTCTGTTGTGGGGGGTCACCACAACATGTGGAACTGTATTAAATTGTCACAGCATTAGCAAGGTTGAAACCACTGCACAAATGAGAAAGCAGCACCTGCTTTGTTTTCATCTTGTGCTTCAAGGCTGTTACTTTAATGGATTAGTTTCATTTACAGTCATCCCAGGCTTGCCTGTTCTCGTGTTGATTCATTGTTTGGGTCGGCCATTTCCTTACCCACCAAATACCTGCTGAATAGCTACTTCATTCCACGTGCTCTAAAACTGAAGAAATGCTCCCTTAAGGCTTCTTTGTCAGGGGAGGTGGCTCAGTTGGAAACATGCTTACCTTACAGACATACAGGATGCATGTGAAAATGCTGGTCCTGGAGGCACACACTGGGAAATCCATTGCTGGGAAGGCAGAGTCAGCAAGACCTCAGAGGCTTGGTGATAATGCACCCTAGCCCACTAAGCACAGTCCAGGCCGTTATGAGCCCTTGTATCAAAGAAACAAAGGAGATAACTTCTGCAAGTGTACTACCAAAGGTTCTGTTGTCACCTCACACACACACACACACACACACACACACACACACACACACACACACATTAGGGAGGGAGGGAGGGAGAGAGAGAGAGAGAGAGAGAGAGAGAGAGAGAGAGAGAGAGAGAGAATTGTACACAAATGCAACAAATAGTAGGGGCTAATGTAATGGAGAGATCTAAACAGACACAGAAGGATTACTTTTTAATTATTAGTCAGAGAAGGACCCTAAGAACAAAAGGTAGAACTAAAGACTGAAAAGGGAACTGAGAGCAGGACAGTTTCTCAAGAAGGGGGATTTAGGCAGGGTAGTGGCAGGGGCAATGGCACAGGGGCGGGTTTGATGAGGAGTGAGGAAAGAGAAATAAAATAGTAGATGGAGCCAGATCCGCAAGGCTTTGAGGGCAGAGTAAAGAGCTTTGATTTCTCCTAAGCCTACTGGAGTATAATTGAAGCATCACTCCCAGACAAGCGACTGGTCTAGTTTACACCTCATGGGATTTGCTATGGGTACCTCTGCATTCACAGAATACTGCATAATTAGCAAGACCCACTGAGAATCCATTACAGTGAGAGATGATGGTGATGGGCAGGCGGCACTTAGAATGTGCAGATGCTTTGTCTGAAACAGCAGCGAGCTGGGCTCTGAGCACTCCTCTAGGGAAAGCTAACCAAGTCAGAAGATCTCGATTTACCTATTAGCTTTGGTGTCTTATCTCGTATAAGTTGACCCAGAAAGTCTTTTGAGAGAAATTCCTTAATCTAAGTATGAGGACAGCTGAAGCACAAACAAGCCAGGGACTCACCCTGGGTCACACAATATATGACTAACAAAAGCAAGATGGAGTCTTGCCCCCCTCCTTGTTCAGCCGTGCTCCCAACTCTCCCAGGGTCCTCGTCTCTATATGGGTTCATGAGCAGTCACCCTTGCGTGCTGAATGAATAATGATTTAAGCACCATCGTGGGGCGGGTGTTGTGGTTTGTGTGACAGCTGCACACAACTGCATTGGCCTAGTCTTACAGCTCAGCTTAACTAACCACTGACTGTGCTCTTGCAGACACAGTCTCTGTAACTCTCTGGGTCTCGGCTTCTCCACCTGTCCGTTGGAATAAAATGGTAACATCTCAGTTCTCTGAGGCCCAAATAAAGTGATATATGAAAACACCACTTAGGAACCACCAGACCTCCTGGCACAGAGTCAAGAACGCCCATGGTTATCATACGGAAGGTGCTCTTTAAAACTTGACCCAAGCCTCTTCAAAGTCAAAGCTGATCAGGAATGCTCCATGGCCATCCTGAAGAGCTGGGAAACTGCAAAGTATGGGTTTCTCCAATGGCTGTACTGATGACCCCTACCTCTGCTCCTCATCACTTGGGACATCAGTAGCCTTAGTCATGAGGTATCACTCCTTCCACCAAGTCTGCATGCAATAATTCTGAAAAAAAAAAATGTATTGAGTGCTTATTTAAACGTTTGGTGGTGGGCAGAATTTCTCTCATTGCATTGTGGTAACTGTTTAATAAATATGAGAGAGAGAGAGAGAGGAGAGAGAGAGAGAGAGAGAGAGAGAGAGAGAGAGAGAGAGAGAGAGAGAGAGAGAGAGAGAGAGGAGGTGGAGAAGGAGGAGCAGGAGGAGGAGGGATGGCATGCATGATCCCCATTTGGAAATTCATGCATATCAAAGGACCATGGAGCTCACGCGATTTGACGATTTTAAGCACCCTAAAGGCTGGCTTATGCACTAGGAACAAGATCGCAAGCTGGAGCTGAACCAAGTGTTAGCACACTTGCCCCAAATGCCTGGGTCTCTTAGTACTGCTGAGAAATACAAATGGAACAGAATCAAATGAGGAAGAGACAGGAGGCCAAAGTTCCTGTGCACTGCCTTGACTTATCTTTCATTCCATCTTTACACCTCCCGATCAAGAACTGTGAGATGTTAGTGTGCCCATTGTACAGAGGGAAAACTGGAGCTCAGAGACCTCAAAAGGCTCTCAGTTCACAAAAAGAGGTACAAACACGACACAAGGCCGATTTTAGATTACCTGCCGTGGATTAAACACAGCAGCCTGTTCGCATTTCCGGTGGGGGCATCGGTAGCGGAGCAATAGGCAAAGCTGGGACATCAGCGCCAACTAACCCTGTTCCTGTGGACGGGGTGCTCACTTAGGGCAGGGAAAGCAGAGGCCTGCAGGATTCCCCTCTGGGTTTCAGTACAGATCTTCAGGGGCCATCATCCTCAGACGGATGCGATACAAAGCCTCAGGGCAACCGAGCAAGGAGTGTCTGCAACCTGCACCAGTCTCTCCTTGAATGCTGGTCCAGCTTCCAGAACGCATAACATCTGGGTGTCCAGACTGCTGCCCCCTGAAGATGTGTGTGCCAATTCTCTCTGTAACAGAAAGAAAGAAAGAAATCTCTCCGTTGAGGTCCCGCTCAAGCCTCTGCCAGCTTTTTAATGTTGTGTTTTTGCAGGCCTTCATTAACACTATCATGACAAACGAGCACCAAGTTGTAATCTGTCCCTTCCACAGTCCCCAGAGCCTGAAAAGCCGCCTTCCAGCGCCATCACCTTAATGATTATTTATGGACAGCGCATGAATTTCCAACTGAGGATCATGCATACCACCCATGCATTTCCATGAGGAGGAGGGCAATTTTTAAAAAAAACAAACATACATTTGCCTCATCCGTGCAAATCTATTCCTGAGGAGTTAATGAAACCACTGCTTCCCTGTACCCTCAACGTGCAAAAGCCTGGCTTGTGTTCAGCTCCCAGTTTGATTTTTAAGTGCTCTGCCTGAGCGAGGAGGGGGCTTCCTGAGTAAGAGGGGAACTGGTGCCTCTGTCTGCTCATGATGCATCGTGCTTGTGCACAGCGGCCCTGCACTTGCAGTTGTGAACAGAGAGCCAAGTGTGGGAGTGCACAGCGGAGGTAACCACCTCCCCACAAAGCAGGCAGCTTCGCATCAAGGGAGTATCAGATTCCTGTAGTCAGCTGTGGGCTGCCACTGTCTACTAATATGACTGCTTTCCCATCTCTCTGCAAGAAGGCAGAAGCTGCTGTCTGATTGGTATAGCATCTCCCTTTCCCCCTGCATTGATTTCTTGTCCTCCTCCTTTGCTTCATAAAGAGAGGGACAGGAGCTGGTGCTGTGGACAGAGAAGCCTCATTTTTAGTATGAGACAACCTCTGGGTTTTTTCAGGAGAGGGAAGTTGGATTATCAATTCTTTTGTAAATGTGTATGGTGATATTTGCTCCGGTAAGTTCATCTCTCTATTAATTTGCCTCTCTCTCTCTCTCTCTCTCTCTCTCTCTCTCTCTCTCTCTCTCTGTGTGTGTGTGTGTGTGTGTGTGTGTGTGTGTGTGTGTGTGTGTTAATACATTTGGGCTGTATACATTTCTTTCGCAAATGTGAGTTTTTTAAAAAAATATTTAATGATACTGTATTTTTCCCCCTTTAACTTTGCTTCTTTTTATGCATGTTTAACTCAAAAAGTCTGGAATATGTAGCACAATTCTCACATTTTCTGGAGAAGCATGTACTAGGTTTCTGGGTTTCTTTTAACACAGTAAGGAAACTATTTAAGCAAAGTTATCTTGGGCTTCATAAAAATGTAATGTCATTCCATGTGAGCCTTCTTTCAGAGTGTTTAGTGTTCTGAGTTATATTCCTTGTGCTACAACTGGCTTACCATTTTAATTAAAGTTTCCTCATCACCATCATAGTGAGAACGTCCTCAACTCCTTAAATATCTACCAAATACTATGTATGTGTTAATCCCGTAAGGTCTTATACCAAGGTACAGTGAAGGAATGAGATTCCTTTCCAATCCTGAGGCATTCTTTAGAATGACTGGATTTCTATACATGAAGTATTGTTAAAGTAAATCTCTTGCATTGCATGAAAAGCTGGGCTCCAAGTGTCCGGTGCTTCTTCTCTGACTTTCTTTGTGTGTGTATTTGTGTCACCATTGGCCAGGTGCCCAGCCCTGGCTCTGGTGTGGCCATAGCTCAAGCTAATCAGGAGAAAAGTTGTTGCTGTTGTTTAATTCAGACTGATGCAGAACGGATGTCTGGTCACATCTGCTCAGAGTCACGGTCTCTGAATGTGTCGCCTGCTTCGCTAAAGGCAGAGTATGGTCTGAATCCTTTATTGCTAATTCGGAAGTCTGGAGGAAAGTCTATTAATAAAATTATAGTAGATACAGATGGTAAGAGGATTAACTAATTGTGCTAGTGGAAATAAATATGCTTTAATCTTTTTGTCACGCAGTCAGCAAATTGATATAGCTTTTTTTTTTGTAGTAAATGATCCATAGAATGTATTCATAACCAAAGTTAAGGGCATCTTTAAATCAGAAGCAGAAGCCTGGCCATTTTGGAGATTTTGAATGTAAAGTTGACAATTCCATGCTAGAACTCCAAAGCACACATTTGTCTTGAATGACAATTTTTGGGACTGTGACCTGGTCTCTCTGGCTAACTCTAAGGAAATGGTAATGCTTGCTCAGGAATGAACTGACTGACCCTCCTGGGTCCCACCTTCAGGACAACCTGCAACTCGCCTGTTATTCGCAGGCCAAATGAAGCTGTTCATTCTGATAATTAGCCCGAATTTTTATCGATTTACCTTCAGGGATAAATTGCCCCGAGCTCACCTGACTATATTGCCTGAACCTAGTTCCTGTGAATGTGTTCCCAGTAACAACCCCAAGTGTCGTGCATCCTACAGGAACTAAGTGTGCCTTCGCAGGTAGTCCATTGCAGAATAAAATAAGCATGGCTTTTCTTCTTGGCCTGAGTGACAGCATTAGCATTGGGCAGGCCCTGTCCCCTCTCCAACACACACAGCCAACTAACTCTCCAGATCCTCCATATATTTTTGGATGGTATTCTTTCAAAGCCAGCTGTAACAGGTTGCACGTAAAGTCAGGAGCTGTAGTTGGAGTTGTGAGCATATGGAACTACACCTCAACATTAATTAGTGGAGCTTGAGGGGATGCTTTCACCTTTGCCTGATAATTATGGAAAAATTCTGGGCTCCATTTAGGAAGCCATAGGGAGGTCAACTGGACCTTAGTAACAACTTCAGTTTAAGTTAGGATACGTCTGCATGGTCTTTGTCCCTCATTATAAGTCCAGAATACCAAGTCCAGAAAAATTGGTTTTACGGGGGGAGAAAAGGGCAATGCTGTGGTGGACAGAAATAATACAGTGATTTTGAATTTTTCCACAATGAAGTCATCTATTCTGTTAAACACAATGAAGAGGACACTGTATGTCTGGCACCTGGCTGAGCACGCCAGTTGCCTTATCTCGCTAGTCTTCATGGCCACCCTGACGAAGCTAATCTCACTTCCCACTTTACAGATAAGAAATTGGAGACAGAAAAAAGTGTGCATCTTGATGAGATGCCCCAGTGATGTAGATGAGATGGAGCTGGTGGCACAGCCCTCCTTGAGTCAGGCCTTCACCTTGTCAACAACCTGTGACAAACGCCTAGGTCACAGTGGTTTTCAGGCACTTAACAATAACACAACATGTTTCCACTGGTATTTTTCCCTCCTCTGACAATAGATAACCTCCTTTTTTCACACTGTGCTTTTGTAACTCCAGGCTAATTATGTACCTAAAAACCACTCAATTTGTGCAGCTACCAAGATGTGGATGTAGCAAAAGGAAGCCAGCCTGGGGAGAGACACTATGCAGATGTGGCTAAATTAAGGTATCCCTGTAACTGAGCAAGACAAATCTGTCCCTTGACTTTCAGTCTGTGAACAAAGAGTCCAAATAAAGATGCCAAGATAATTTAGAAATATCAGTGTCTTAAGGCACCCAGCTTGTCGTGGATGCAAAGTACAAAAGGCAATTCCAATTGGACTGATTCACTTGGGAGAACTTCATAGAATTCTCACCTTCCCTTCAGTCGCCCCCGTGATTTTCTTTCTATTCTTTGGCTAACTGGAAAGGGCTTCAGTTAGAATATTGCTTCTCTACAAGCCAGGTTATTTAAAAATGAACACAGCTGCCTAGAAGGGAGGTGAACACTGAGACAGAGTTGAAGTCCTGAGTTCAGAAACAATTCTTTTGCACCTGGGCACTGAGCTCCCCATTGGAAATCCGTCTGAGGCAGTGAAACTCAGACAAGTCTACCAAGAGAGATTTTTTTGACTAACGTAGAATCAATATGGTTGAAAGTTCCCCTCAAGCAGCAGCGTGGAAGCGGGGCACAGCATTTGTAGTAAATCCGGGAGGCACTGTGTTGTCTCCATTCTACCTGCAAGGATAGTGGGTGATGACAGCGGGGCTAGAGTATAAATTCTGGCTGAGGAGAGTCTTACTATATTTTACCAAAACCCAAAAAGGATATGAGAAAATGATGGACACAATCGCATCGGTGGCTCTGAAGCAGTGGGCACAATATTGAGGGGTTTGGGATGTGACTTGCTGACTCCTGAGCAGCAGGTCCTGAGCCACCACTTACAGAGACAGTCAGGCAGTGAAAAGCTCAAAGTGCGGTGCACAGTGGAATGTTTCTAAGCTGACAGTCATTTTTTTTTTTTTTTGGTAGAAGCAACAACACAATTCTGCAGTCTCTGTCCTCCTGTTCTTGAATAAGAATCTGGTGGTTAAATAAGCAAGTGTGGTATTAGAGCCAACACCAATAAAGAAGTGCTGATCACTTTGCTTTTTTGATGAGTATTTATGAGGGTTCCAAATGTACCAAGAGCCACCAAACATAGACTTTTGCTCTAAGGAAGTAGGTTGGACTCAGCCCCAGGGCTCATCAAATGCATGCAATCCCTTAAAACTAATCTTAGAAACAGTTTTATAAAGGAAATTACTTTCCAGTCTGCCTTCTTCAGAGAGATCACTAAATCACAAATAAACAGCATTGAATTCTACCCCATCCAACCTATTTTATTAATGCCATTTCTGAGCTAGAGATGCATGTCCTTAAACTTATTGACCATTGAGTGTTTAGAAAGAACCCATTACATATAGAGAAAGTGGCTGGGGTAAAGATAAGAGGTGTTGGAACATTCTTGAACCTGATACCAGTCTCACTAGTGTGTGACTTAGGGACTCATGTAAAACCACTTCCGGTCTGGAGCCTGATGTCAGCAGAACTCCATCCTTTCAAAGAGGATTTTGATCTTTGATGTGTACCTTTAAATATAAAAATGCTACAGAAAGGGGGAGAAATGAACTGGAAACACCCTAGTCTTTCACTACTGGGCAGAGCAATGGATCTTAGTATTATGTTTTACAGTGATCACATTAGCATAGTGTCTACCCTAAATCCTGTTGGGAAGTCATTGAAGGGTAACTTTGAGCACAGCCTACTATAGCTTCTGGAAAGCTAATTTCCATCTTCCTCAAAAACAGTCCACTGAGGAGTGTTAGAGAGCCACTGTCAATAGATAGGCATGTCTTATGAAGAGGTGGCAAAATATAGGCTTTAAAATTTTGATGGAATTTAAGGAAAAGACTGGAATGCTGGTCACCACATTACCCTTTTATTGAACAAATATTTAAGAGTGCCTACCATGCAGTGGGTACTGGGTGAGCCTTGGAGATAACTGTGGCAAACAAACCAATAGCAAACCTCTACTTCCAGAATGAAGGGTCTTTACTTTCCATTCCTCACGTAAGCCCAGATTCTATTTCATATCTCAGAATGTATCTTCTGAAAGGCATAATTGAGCTGGCTTGGTAAGACATCTTGAGGGAGTATGTGCTATTGGTCTTATCTTTTCATGCTTAGGGAAGGAGCAAGCAGACATCCACTTGCTTGATGAGGAGATTGCAGTCTGCTGAGTGGAGTGGGTTGAAGAGAGAGCTGGAAGAAGCTCTGCAGTGCTGTGTCTTGTCAGCACTGTTGGCTCTTCCTAAGCACCCTCACAGTTGACAGTGACTTTTCCTTCCTCCCCAGTGCTTGGGAGAGAAAAGAAAGGAGAAGTTTTTGAGAGGACAGAAAAAGAAGGTAGAAAAGCAAACAGGGAGGGTTTCCTCAGGACCTAAGATGGTCCCTGACAACCATGACTATCTCTGGCTTGCCACATCAGTTTTACTTGGGTGTTCATTCAGTTGTCCTTCTTTGTGCTAAGCATAGTGCCAGATGCTACAACATGACCATAAACAAGATGCACTTGTTTCTGAACTTGAGGAACTTCTAATAGTACAAGATTATGTAACTCCAGCACTATTAGCACACTGCCCAGACTGTTCCTTACTGTGAGGTCTCTCTGTGGGATGTGTAATAGCTTTCCTGGGCTCCGCCCACTAGGTGTCAGTAGCAACCTCTTCCCCTAAGATAAGACAACCTAAATTAGCTAAGGCTTTGCCAAACTGCAAACCACTGCAAGAAACTTGATGATTACAGTCACCTTTGGCTGATTCTTCATGTGGTGTTTCTTCTTTTCATTTTTAGGATTTAGCTGTGTATTTACTTCAGGAGGCTTGGTACAGCTTGCCTGACGTATTTGCTGGCAAAGCATCCATAACCTTCACGTGGTTACTACCCTTTACTTCTGTGCAGTGGAGTATCTGTAAGCTTCTCCCCATCACTATCCTTTACTTCTGACCTTTACTTCTGGACAGCTTATCTTATCTCATTAGGTTCTAGCAATTAACAAATGAGGCTATATTAAAATTTATCTCCTTTAGCAAATAGAGACATTTAGATGGTTTTGTGACTAAATCTTTATACCCAAAGAGTTTGAATGCACAGTAATATGTCCTCAAATTCCAATATTTTTCTAAAAATCATACAAAATTATAACATTTAATGAAAATTGCAAATGTCTTTACCTTTCCCTTCCCTTTGAGGCTATGTTGAGTAGTAAAGAAAATTTACCAAGGAGTGATACTGGCAATGGTGGTGGGTGACTAAAGGCTTGGCTTCCTATCTCAGCATCATTAGCTGGGTGGCTCCAGGTGGTCCTCTTACACCTTAGAATTTCTTCAACTGTTCTGGAGTACAGAGTGATACATTGCAGGACCCACAGGGGCATCAGTGCTGTATGCTGCAGCTTGAAAAGGGAATGGGTTTGATGTGAGATAGATCTGGTCTGTGTGTGACCATCCCAGACAGAGCACACTCTCAATCTCATGATTCGAAAACACCCACACTTAATTTAAGACAGAAAAAAAAAGGCTCAAAGAGGTGAGTAATGCCCAAGGCTCCATGGTGAATTCACTTCAAAGGAAAGACACCAGCACAGCTGAGCTCCCTGCCCTTTGGCCCAATTGGGTGCAAAACCACTTCAAATGGCAGACAGATTTGCTGCATGCCAGAGATGTACGTGCTTGTTAAGACAGAAACTCACAGATAGTCAAGGTGCAAAAGTAAGTGTCTGTGCAGCTCAGCTACAAATAGGGGCCGTCTATATCACACGGATTCTAACCCAATGCTCGCAAGATCATTGTGAAAAAGGGAGCATCAGGAAGATTGTGAGAGCCAGAGGTTGGGGAGGACCAAAGGGAAAAACTCTTGTGGACATGAGACGGCTATAGCACGCATGGATTAACAGCAGCTGTGGTTGTCAGCACAAGATCAAACGGATCACCATTTCTTCATGGAGCAGGAGAAGGGTGGTGTGAGCCTCCTTCCCAGCTGAGGAGCTATAGCCGGTTGATAACTAGGAGAGGGAAGGTTGATATTCTTTAAGAATATTCCTGTTAATAGGCCAACTATGCTCCAATGGGAGGCCCAGCATCCATGAGTATATGAGGAAGTACAAATTAGATGTGGTATGCTGTGTGTGTGTATGTGTGTGTGTGTGTGTGTGTGTAAGTAACTGTTATAATTTTTTACTATAATTTATTCACATTACATCCCAATTGGATTGTTATCCCTCACTCTTATCTTCTTGTTCCTATCTTTTCTCCCTCTTCTGCCCTATTCCCCTTCCCTAGACCTCTGAAGGGGTGGGGGCCTCCTTCCCCCACCATATGACCTCAGCCTATCAAGTCTCATCAGGATAGCCTGCATCCTCTTCCTCTATGTGCCCCCAAGGCTGCCCTGCCAAGGGGCAGTGATCATATAGGGACACCAGAGTTCACATCAGAGGCAGCCCCTGCTCTGCCCTCCCCACATAATGGAGTATGAGCTGTCCGTCAGCTACATCTGAACAGGGGTCTAGGTTCTCTGCTTGCGATGTCCTTGTGCATCAGTTTGTGCAGGCGCCCCCCGGGTCCAGATCCACTGGGCTTGATGGTCTCCTTGTGGAGCTCCTGATCCCTCTAGGTCCTTCAATGGCCCAACTCTTCCATACAACTCTCAGCACATCACCCAGAGTCTGGCTGAAAGCCCCAATATCAGTCCGATCCCTCACTGGGTGGAATCTCTCAGAGGACATCTATGTTGGGCTATTATCCACTTATAAGTGAGTGTATACCATGTGTGTCTTTCTGGGTCTGGGTTATCTCAAGTAGGATGATCATTTCTAGTTCCATCCATTTGCCTGCAAATTTCAAGATTTCCTTGTTTTTGATAGCTGAGTGTAAATGTACCACAGTTTCTTTATCCATTCTTCTGTTGAGGGACATCTAAGTTGTTTCCAGACTCTGACTATCAAATAAGGCTGCTATGAACATATTTGAGCAAATGTCCTTGTTATATGGTGGAGCATCTTTCAGGTATATGCCCAGGAGTGGTATAGCTGGGCATTGAGGTAGAACTATTCCCAATTTTCTGATATAGCACCAGATTGATTTTCAAAGTAGTTGTACAAGTTTGCACTCCAACCAGCAATGGAGGAGTGTTACCTTTCCTCCACATCCTCACCAGCATGTGCTGTCACTTGAGTTTTGTTTTGGTTTTTGTTTTGTTTTGTTTTTGTCACTTGAGTTTTTTTTTTTTTAATCTTAGCCATTCTGATAGGTGGAAGATGGAATCTCAGAGTCATTTTGATTTGCATATCCCTGATGAATAAGGTCTTTTTTTTTTTAATTGAAGGGCATGAAGTTGAGAACGGATTAGGAGGTGCAGAGTGTATGTGAGATGAGTTAGAAAGAGGAGGAGGTGAAGATGTTCAAAATGCATGCATGAAATTCTCAAAAACTAAGATATATTAATTTTAAAAAACCTGGGCTTATAGGCAGATGTCCAAGGGCCTTAGGAAGGTCCCTGACTTTTAGCTGGCTGCACCTAAGAATCTTTTAGGCATTGGCTTAACTAAACCTCGGCCTCGTGAAAGGCAAAAGAGATGGGGTTCTCCTGGGAGAAGCTTGGCAAAGTAGACAAAAGCACATCAAAGGCGGGTGTGATTTACAGGGGCACTTTCACTTGCTCTCCAGCTTAGAAAGAAGCAGTTCTTACCCCAGGTGTCACATGGTAGACACCCAGGCCTCTGTTGAGTTATTTGCAAATTCTGAGTAACCTCCAGGACCCTTTGCACGTTTTCTGTAGAAAATTGCCCTTGTCCTGCTTTGTCTCACAGCACTGAACTTGGCAATGAGAGGAAATAAATCCCAGTCCTGACTAAAGAGTATGGCTGGCCACGGGTGATGCTTATAGAGTTAGATTTCCTCCTCTGTACCATGGAAGTGATGGATTTCCTCCATAGCCTTGAGAAGAGGATACAAGAAAGTCCTTTAGAGATTATGAGAGCCCAGACAACAGCATTGTTTTCCTGTCTCTGAGTCCATTTTGCTATTAGTTTTCACCTGCTGTCCTCAGTGAGTTTACAAGGTTTCGGGAAATGTTCTTCCTTTCTACCAGGAAAAGGACTGTAGTTATTGGATAGGTCTAAAGCAGCCTGGAAAAGCTTTGCCAGGTTGCACTCTCTTGGGGGAGATGGATGCCGTATTGTAGATTTCAAACACGGAGCACCATTACCAAAGAGTAACTACACTATAGCCAAATGCGATATGGACAAAGCCATTCCCTGCAATCTGCTTCTCACATCGAACACTCCTGAATCTTCCATCTCCTTTCACCTCCATCAGTCCTGGCTCAAGCCACAGCCTCTATAATTGTGGGGAAGACTGATATACCCTCGGGCCTCAGTCCATTACCTGCTAATGCTGTGGGGAACTCTAACCCTCTCCTGTCTCCTCGTGGCCTCAGCAGCTTCTCAGAATTCACAGCTCATGACTGTCTCCCGCACTGGGGAGGAAAGTTCAGGGAAAACCCTGATACCTTCCCCAGTTTGCTCATTAAGCCTGTGCTACAGCAAATTCAAAGCTTTCTCATTTCTCATGTTTTATTTACCCAAGCATCCCCTGACACATTTGATCCCCAAAACTTCAGTTAGCGCATAGATTTTGAAGGCTGTTTTCTGCTAGCAGGCGATCCTCCGCCCTCTGCTCACTTCTCTCTGACTCCTAACTGCAGACACTATACCCTCTGAGGTTTTGACTGACACTTTTCCTAACCTCCCCACACCAGTTATTTCCCCCCAAGGTAATGTCACCCCCTCCCCATTCTTACTGCCCCTCCGCGCTGAGAGTGACTCTCAAGGTTTTGTCTCAGGAGGGCGAGAGTGCATTCTTATTCATTCAGCCACTCATTAATCCTCATCCATTTGTTCATCTGCTCACCTGTGAGAGGCGACTATGTGCCACCAGCATTAAGAGTTTACATTTGGAAACAACTGAAACCAGTGCAGTCCACACCATCGCAAGGTTTGAAGTCTAAAGGCTGGCAGTGGGGTCCACTGTAAAGATCCTTCGAAAGCTATTTAATTGTTATTGTATTCAGTGTTGAATAGAAGAGCTGAGCTGTCTTGGGTGCTAATTATAGGACAGGCAGGGCTCCAAGTGTTTATGCATATTAATTTATTTAATCCCCATAACAGTTCTGCAATAGAGTTTAAATGGGGGAAGGATTAGAGCCCATCACATAAGAAGAGCAAAGACTCCTTTAGAGAATCCAGGACTGTTGGAATGAGGAAGCCTGGAGTCGACAAATGCTGAAGTCACTTGACTAGCATCTGCACAGAACTGTTTACAGGCACTGTGCTCTCTCTATCTGGCAGGACTTGCATCTTCCAGACAGCATGAGATGGATCACTATTACTATTTGAAAAATGTGAGGATGCTTAGCCCCTCGCCTACAGGGTATAAATGGCAACTGTGAACTGGACCTTAGTTGTATTTGACCCTGATGCTGAACTCTTTCCCATTATGACAACCTGTGAGAAGCTAATAGAATGCAGTCCACACCCAGTTCCTGCCCTTAGTTGAAGTGGAGAATGGGGACTGTTTAATGCATCATGAGTAAGGTGGACAGTGACTGCTTTTTAAAAAGTATTATTATTTGGAATTTTTAAACATTAAAATAGAATTATACAACCCCCCTTCCCTCCAATCTCACCCGTGTCCCCTTCCCACAAACACACTATCTCAAATTCATGTCCTTTTTCTTTAATTATTGTTGTCACATATGGATATATTAACTGATAAACATATAAATGTAACCTGCAACCCACTGAATCTGTTTAGTGTCACTTGTATGTACATGTTTTTAAGGAGGAGCACTTGGTACCAATTAGAGTATTTATCCCTGGGGAGGACTAATTCTCCCTGTATCAGCAGTTGCTATATGTAGCCCTTTGTCTAGGGCTGGGACCCCAGGAGAT